>NC_047656.1:17028085-17179831 GCF_902201215.1 Prunus dulcis | reverse complement strand
TGGAGAAGAAATTGTATGAAGATTTAGTGTGGAAAGTAAATAAAATGGTTAGGTATTTATAGGGAAAAAATACATAATTTTTTGGTATTTTTTTAAAAAAATTTCAGAATTTTTTAGAATTTTTTTGTAATTTTTTAAGCAAAAAAAAGGAGGACCGTCGGATTTCTGGAAAAAAACCATCGGAGCGTCTCTGTCGCGACACGTGGCACTTGCCCGTTGGGTACGGTCAGGGCTGACGTCAGCGGGCGGAAATCAAATTTTTACTGGATTAGCGTGTGTAATTCCATGTGAAAAAAAAAAATTGAATTACCGTGCGCTGACGTCACCACCCTCAGGCTGAAGCCCAGGCGAAACTTGCCCGGGTTGGTGGGACCCACTGATTGCCCGGGCTCAATCTTGACCGCTGGAGGGTGTTGGTGTAAGAACCCAAAACAAAATATCAAAAAGAAAGAAAATATCTCAAAAGGTAAGGAAAATATCTTTTAGCGAAATGACCAAATTGCCCTCGCATATTTTAATGGGGGAAAATTTGACTTTTTAATCGGGAAAGAATTTGGGAATTTCGCCTACGCCATTGCGTAGAGCGCGGCGAAAGGAGTTCGTAGACACGGAGTAGACCCGAATCGGAGCCGTAACGAAGAAGTTATGGTCTAAAAATCGCGAGGGGCAAAATGGTAATTTGGTCAAAAAGTCAGATATTTATATCACTCTCTCTCCTCTCCCCCGTCAGCCCTCTCTCTCCTCCCGCAGCCAAACCGCCCGCGACCTCCACCCATTCAACTCGTCGCCACGGCCACCATACTTGGAACCGATCTCCGCCGTGGGTACCGTTGGAACCGTGACTCGACCGCCGTTCTTTTTCGACACACACCAGCCTCGGGGGAGCCGGAATCTGGCCGGAAAACCATGATTTCCGACGATGGTTCGTCCGAATGCCACCCGAACTTCCAGCTCAGATTTCTCCTCCGTTTCTCCACCAAATCGATCGAGTAAGGTATGGTTTTTGACCTATTTTTCGTGCTCTAGCTGATGGGTATATGGGCTTCGATCGATTTTAGCGTTAAGGGGTTCGATTTACGACTTGAAGTTTGGCCGAAACTTCGGCCGCTCGAAACTACCATTTCCGGTCACTTTTTGGTGGTGGTCCAAGAATAAAAGTGACTCCAAATGGGGTGTTTTACCTAGGGTAGGAGTTTGGAGTCTTGGTTCCGAGATTTTTCGGCCACCCGGTATCGCTTTGGACACCCAGAGCTGCCCGCGCGTGCTGGAGCGCGTGGGAGAGGGTACTGATATAATTATGTGCAGATTTGTGACCCTCGTGTCGTCACGAGCATGTGGAATTTCGCGGATCTCGATTCGGAGTCCGTTTGAGCCCCAAACGGATTTTCCATATCGCGCGATCCGTGAGTGCTGTGTCGTTAAATAGTCGGATCAAGCTGAATTTTGGATATGTCGGTCTACGTGATTTCAGGATCACGTAGGATTCGACGGATTGCGAATCGGAGTCCCGGATACTCCGAAATCGCGAACCCTGGGGCTAGGGTTTGAGTTTTAAGAGATAACGCGATTTTGGCCGATCCGACCGTCCGATTCGGACCAAATTCGCAGAATATGGTTCCCGCTGTATGAGAAACCTTCAGGGAAGCCCAGATTGGCCATCGGAGGCCTTGGACCCGCGGGGTCCCGGGTCGGCCGGTCGGATAGCTTATCGCTTCAGTAAGCGTCGGGTCTTCCAAATCTGGCCTAAGAGTCTAAAAAGCTAAGGTGGGCATAGGAGTAACCTGAAACGAGTGAACGTATTTCTAGGAGCCGGGGGCAGGGTGTTTAGTTGAAATTCTTTTTATTCAGCAGTTTATTAATTTAATCTTTATGGATAATCAGGCATCAGAGGTCCAGCCGATCAGCATGAGGAAGCTTCAAAGGGTCAAATTAGCTTGGACCATCTGTGAGTGGACCTTCTTTCATAAATCAGATTTCATGAATGACTTGATGTGCTTTTATATGAATTGATGTGCTTTTATATAAAATAGATTTTATAAATGATTTTATATAAATGAGTTTTATATTTGAGTTTATTTGAGTAAGTTTCTTCATTCAGTCTTTGAGTAAGTTTTAATACGATTTTGAATATGAGCAGTACAGTAATAATGCTATAAGTCGGTGCTGCTTATTTACCAGTTACAGAAACAGAGTTTGAGTTTTGAATCAGTTAAGACCGCAGCACGACTTGAGTTTTACAGTTATTATTCAGATATTTCTTTTTATAAGGACTTTATTTTAAAACCACCTCGTACCCGTTTTTCTTTATGGTGATTACCCAGAGTCGGACCGATGTCTACGGACATCCAGTCTGATTATAGTTCAGTCAGTGCACTTGACTTGCCTCACGAGTTTCGGGGACGCTCGGACCGTGAGTGCCAGGATTTGCGGCTCGGCAGACTTGGGGTCCCGAGACCTGCCAGGATTGCGGCTCGGCTGACTTTATGTCCCCGAGACCTGCCAGGATTGCGGATCAGGCTGACTACGGTCCCCTGCATCCTGCCAGAGCGACTCGAGTTGACTTGGTGTCATCGAGGAATCTGCCGGCGGGACAGGCTGATCATAGTCCCCTGATTTCGCCAGTTTGCGGCTCGGGTAAGTCTGTGTGACGCCCGAGACCTGCCAGGGAATTGACGGAAATGACAGGGGTACATACTGGTGGTATTTTCAAAGGATTCTGAGTTTCTTTATTAAATGTTGATTTTCAGCTATTATAAATCAGTTTTTCTGATTTTTCAGATATAGATCCCTTTATATTTGTTCAGTTATGAAAGATCTGAGTACAGAGTTTTTATACGCGTTGGATTTCAGTACTTTTATGAAAGCTTTGAATTCAGTGGTTTGTATGAAACTTTCAAGTTTGAATATGACTGATATAGAATGCCTTGAATTGACTATGCGTGATGTAGAAAGTAAGTATTCAGTTTTATTTAGTTAAATTTCTTTTTTTACAATGGGGGATATTATGTTTATGAGAATTGCTTTGAAGAACATTATTTTTGGTCCACTCACATTTTTCAAACTGTTTTTCGCCCCCAGGCCATAGAGGTACGCGGGATCCACCACCGGGCCAGTCATAGCTTCCGCACCACCAAGTAAGGTAGCGTTGTAGAAAATCCTTTAAACCCTGAGAACTTGAGAATATGCTCTGATATCCAGTTGAAAATTTGGTGTTTAGAATCGAATTGATTACTAGAAACATTCTGGCAGTTGGGTGAAAATATTTGAGATTGTTGACAGATGAAAAATTTTGGGATTGATCAAAATACAGAGGAGACTTTGCCGAATTTTCGGCAGAAGTCTAAGGAAATTTAAAGAGAAATTGAAGTAAGAAGGGTAAAAAGGTCATTTGTGCCTGACATTCGCCTGGTGTCAGACACGCACAGGACTTGACTCGAATTCCAAAGTGGAAATTGGGTCGGGTCCTGTCAGTTGGGGTTGCGAGGGTAGCCTTTTGCCCGGTTTTGTGTAGAGCGGTGGAAATGCTCTAAGAAAACCCCCAGTATAGCCGAGTGGCTATACGATTTTTAATAATAAAAATCATAGTAAAGCCGAACGGCTAGACTATTTATATAAAAAAAGGTCCCTCCTGGCGCCCATTTCGCCACGTTTCAAAAAATAGTATAGCCACCCCGCTATACTAATTTTTGAATAGAAACCGAAGTATAGCCACAAGGCTTTACTATTTTAATATAGCCACACGGCTTTTTATATAAAAAAAACCCCTCGAGTATATCCGCCCGGCTATACCGTTGATAAAAATAAATATATCTTAATGTAGCTACAATGAAACCATCTTAAAACTCCACATGTCATCAAACTTCAAATTTCAATAACTAATATAGCTACAATTTAAATATCAACAACTACAAAAGGTCTATCTAATTTCAAATTCAACGTTCATATATAGTGATTATCTAATTAGAGGACTACAGGTGTAAAATAAAATAAAAATATAAGTAGATAGTCTAGTTATTATCTAATTGGGGGACTACACGTGTAAATATATATATATATATATATAAGTGGGCAGTTCAGTCTGCTTTAAACCGATTTACAAAAGCTTAAACCAAACCAACTGATATACAGTATGGTTTGGTTTTAAACCATTTGACTTTTTCTTGGTCAAAATTAAACCAAACCTATCATTACAGTTCAATTCGGCCAATTTAATCGGTTCGGCCAAATTAATGCCCACCCCTACTAAGATGGGGTAAGGGGAGAAATAAATGTGAATATGAATTTTTTGTTGTTGTTATTTTAGTTCAAAAAATCAGCGCCTAGGCGCTAGACGGGATTTAGGCGGCCTAGCCAAGTTTTTTTTTTTTTTTTTTTTTTTGACTTGAAAGAAAACCACCACCACCACCAAGCCGCGACGACCCCTCACCCACCTGCCGCAACTCGCGGCCCTCTCTCTCTCTAAGTATCTATGCCTTTTTTTTTGTTTTTTTTGTTGTTGTTATATATCCTTTTATTTTGCATAATTTTGGTATAAATATATCATTTATAATACAAAATAATTAAAATAAAAAAAAATCTAGGACCGCCTAGCGATTTTTCAAACATTGTACAATCTGAATAATAAAATATGTTTTTCTTTCTTGATCGTTGGTTCTCACTTCGGTTTTTGAAGGGAGGGTTGGGGGTCTTGAAGATTTTAGGGAACCTGGATTCAACATATCACTCAAGACATATTTATGTTTGTTGTTATTTTTACTTAATATTATTCGCAAATAGGTTTATGGAGGCCGAAGCCCTAACATAGAAGGAGGCTGACTTTGCAAAGAAGTTAACTATCACAAGGACAACATACACATCATCACATACAACAAATCAACTAAACTTCTAGCTCTTCACTGAAGGGCAGGCTGCAGGGTAAGCTACCTGTTCCTGCCCTGCTACTATTTTAGAAGTGAAAAGTGATCTTGTGCTTCTGGGTCATCAACCATATAGCCAATAGTGAGCTTCTCCTCATCAACTGAGAAGAGCTCTTCTAGGTTGTATGGCCCTACAGAAGAAGAGGCCCCATTCCAGAGAGCCTTTGCAAGCTGCTCATGGATCCTCTCAGTGGGGTGAAAAGAATCCCACCATACATAATCATCAGCATTTTCACATAATTGGTAATCTTTAACTTCCTTTGTGCCTCCACAGGTGAAGATGCCCCCATAGGGTCCAGTCCCACAGCAAGCATTCACTCCATCCTTGTAACCTACACAGTAAATGTTAGATTAAAATGACCATTTTCCGTGAGTGGAGTGATTATTTTGCCAAAGTTAGGAAGGGGGAGGGGGATTTTCTCACACACAAACACACATACACACACTATCAACGTGTTACGATGTTTCGAACCTGAAACCATTAATTAAGATCCCCACCAAAGATCATTTTAGTAATTTAATCTATCTAACCCCTTTCTATATTGTGCTTTGCCTGGTCACTGGGGATCACTACTTTTCTTATATTTTATTGGTGCTATTGTAAGTTTGGGAAGAAAATAAAAATAACATAAAGCATAGTTACCATGTTTGTAGGGATTATCTATTCTGTCCTGGAGCCAATCATAAAAATTGGAGGTGCTGTACTTGAACTGTTTGAGCATATATTCAAGGCTTGTGAGCACAGTTTTTAAAGCATTGTTATGTGCTAGAGCAAGGGCAGAAGCTGCTTCAAAGCAACCCCCTCCACTGGCTTTGTGGTTCAGAGCTCTAAAGGCAGGCAAGCATCCAAGTGGACACAACCTTAGGAAAGCAAATTTTCTAGCCCCTTTGCCATACAACACCTGCAAAAAAGAAAAAGAAAAAGAAAAAAAGGGTCGACTCAAAAGTCAGCAGGCCTTGTTTTGAAGACCCTCTGCAATGAAAAGCAGGTTTGATAAGGCTTACTTGGATTGCCTGTGTCAAGTTTCCAATGACCATCCCCACATATTGTTCAGGGTTATATTGTTCTTGCATTTTTGGGTTGGCCAAATAACCACCCATGTAATCATTGCTCCCAATACTAATGAAATAAACTGCTTCTGATATCACTTCCTTTGCTTTCACTTCTCCAAACTTTTCTGTTAGTGATTTCTGCACCTCTTCAAAGTTTTTCAATTGTGTCTGAAGATCAATCACCTAAAATTGAACAATTCGATTCAAATTATTATGTACACAAAATAAGATCTCCAGTGATTCATAGCCATATAAAGACTAAAATTTGCCATACCAATCCTTGATTGGTTTCAGAAAGGACGCCAGCCCCAGCAGATGCAAAGTTGACACCATTTGTGTAATCAGCAGAAGGTTGTAAAAATGGAGGGATCAGTGGCAGCTTTGCATAGTCCGCTGCATCATTAGCATACAAAACATTATACCACATCTTCTATACTTCTTTTTTTTTATTATGCAAATATATTTATATAAATACTTACCTATGTAATCTACGATGATACGACCATCAGAAAAGCGTCCCGTGGGGTGTTGGAAGAAGCCGTTCTGCCCGTACGGCTTGTAATGTGCTTGGTTCTCAGGAATGGTTTTGATGTAATTGTTGTTTCCAGGATCTACAGTTGAGTCACCAAAAGTGAATAAGGCAACAGTCCTGCTGCTCAATGTGTGATCACTAGCACATGATCCAAACACAATTGACAACAGCAGAGTGCTCACACAGATGAGGATTGAGTGATCCAAGGGAGAATTCTGCAGGTTTGCCATTTGACAAGCTGAATATTACTGACTTCTGTCCTCTAGGTACCTAGAAATCCTTATGTGTAAGAATAAATAGAGTTTTAGATACTCTTGGCTAGTAAAGGCCAAGCTTTCAAGAGTTTTTAATAATCAAAAGCTCCCTTGTAATTATCAGCCTAAATTTGTCTATTAGTTTAGCACCAATAATTCACAAATGACTGAACATCATTCTGTATAATACCATATATTAGTCTTTTAGTAAGGGTTAAGAGGAGGACCATGATCAATTGCATAGGTTGTCGAGCAACATCGAAATTCAAGAGCACGGATAATGTTAGAATGATCACATTTTTTTACAATTATAACTAATCGTATAATGTGACAGTTGATATGTTAATTAATAATTTAAGCATATATATAATAATTAACAACGAATGAAATAAGTACATGTCAACTGTTTAGAATTTTTATTATTTCCATACCCAAATCCTTTCAATTTGGGGTGCACAAGCATGTTTAAGGATCCGAACGAATTAAGTTCTCTTCCTTGTTGATCAAGGACAAGCTTGCAAGAGAAGTGCATAGTCCAATGAGGTTTGACCAAAAGGAAAAAAATGACCACCGAAGGATGCGGTCCAAAGGAGCTAGTGAGGTGACCCGAAACGATGTCGCTTTTGATTGAGTTGTCAAACTTAATTTTCACGAATTAGAAAAAGAAGAAAGAGAAAGAAAGAAGCCAAAATTGAAGAACGGTGCGTTTCAACTTTCAAGCATGCGTATATACGGAAGGCTATATCCGTAATTTAGCGATCAACGAAATCCTCCTGCCTGCATCTTGTTCCAGCGACCTCGTTTCGCCAATTCGCCACTGCTGCAAACCCTAACTGTTGCCATTTGAAGAAGCTCCCTCAACCCTGATTTTAATTCAGTTGTATCAATGACGTCGTCAAAGAAACATCACAAGGAGAAAGTTATTCGCCGCAAGTGAGTTAAAGTTCAATTTGTTTCGTTCACTGTACAACACACAGCTTCCAATTCAACGTTTAACATGCAACGTAGTCGATATGGGCATCAGCACCATGTTATTTTTTTTTTCCAAAGCTTAAATTTTTATTATTATTATCTTAATTTTGTACCCTTTTTTTATGTGGGTAATGAACCTGTTTTGCTAAAATCTGGGATTAAATTAGCTTTTCAGACATTGAAAAATGAATTTTTGAATGTAGATTATGTGTTTGATGTTATGTTTATGTGGTGCTGCATGCAGAGAGGAGAAAGCAGAACAGCCGGAGTTGCCAAAATACAGAGACAGAGCAAAGGAGCGAAGAGAAGATCAAAATCCTGATTATGAGCAGACTGAATTGGGTTCTTTTCACGCCGTTGCGCCTCCTGGAAATGTTGATCTCCGGTTATTATCTAAACTTTCATGTTCAACTTGACTATGGCTCTGCTGTTTATTAGCATAATCATATTTGCAATGGTATTTGTAGGGCAGCTGAAGCACAGAAGTTATCCATTGAGAAGAGCAAGTATCTTGGAGGTACGTGTTACTCATTAAAATAGAAAAAATTAATCTCCCAATGTGTTATTCAAACAAATTGCGATAGAAATAACCTTGCATTTGTTGCTTTGTGTAAGAATTCATGAAAACAGATAGTCAATAGTTTTTTTGGCTAGCCATTTTGTGTAAATGCGGAAAGGCATTGTTCTTATCTGTATGCTGAACTGGATTAATTCTGTTCAGGTGATGTGGAACACACGCATTTGGTCAAAGGATTGGATTACGCTTTACTTAACAAAATAAGAAGCGAGATTGACAAAAAGCCAGATGCTGAAGATGAGGCTGATGCAAAGTCTAGGTAATTGTATACGGTTACTTGTCCTAATTGTCAGGCTATGCCATATATTCCCATTTATATTTACTATTACAGTAATTAAATTTGGCAAACATGATGTAGAAGGATTAGAGTCTGTGTTGATACCGGCCATTTCAAGTGTTAATATGAGTTATTATTCTAGAGATGTATGGCAAATGTCAATAAACTTCTTTAGCCTTGTCATAGTGTGTGTGCTAACATGTGTTTTCTGTTCTCTGACAGGGCATCTAAGGAAGACCAAAAATTGTCATTTCGAACTGCAACTGCAAAGGTGTGTTACTTTGGGTGATATGATGAGGCAGTTTTGTTCTTAAATCTTTAACTGTTTGCATTGATGTCTCATTTCTGTGTTTCAGTCGGTGTACCAATGCATAGTCAAGCCACAAGCTGTTATAAAAACCAATGAGATGTTCCTTCCTGGTAGGATGTCATTTATTTTCAACATGGTAAGAGTCTTGGTTGCTCTTTTTATTTTAAGCCTGCGTATTTTAGGGCAGAGTAGTCTTTTTGGGATAATTTTGGGCTCATGTTTTAAGCTTGCGTGAACCATGATAAACCTTGGGTGGCTTGTTCGGGATCACTTTGTGTTTGGTTGCCACCTGAAGCATGCATGGTAGATCAACTATGAGTAGAAGTGCTCTGTACACACTTCTTAGAGAGTACTGAGCTTACTTTTGGATACTCAATGAATTTGATCTCTCATTTTCCTAACTTCTGTATCATTTTCTCTTATTCCACATATCAGGAGGGTGGATACACTCATGATATCCCAACCACCTTGCATAGGAGCAAAGCCGACTGTCTGCAACCAGAGGTTAAAATTCTCTTGATCCTTGGTGCGCTTGTCCTTTTAGTGTTGGACTGTTATGCTGATTTTGGCTTCTCCTTATTGTGCAGGAAATGGTAACTGTCAGTGTTGATGGTTCTGTACTTGATCGAATTGCTAAAATTATGTCATATCTTCGTCTTGGATCTTCTGGAAAGGTTCTCAAGAAGAAAAAGAAGGAGAAAGATGCAAAAGGTAATTTCCCTATCCTGCTTTTGGTCAAAAGTAACTGGAAATCATCAGTTCTATATGCAACATTAGGTTCTTGATACAATTGTCTGTAATATACTGTGAGTAATTCTCTTTCCAAGTCAAAGCAAAGCGATATATAAAGCATGTATTTGAAAACATTGTTTACGATAAAAATTGTACCGATGTTATGCCTAAATGTGGTCAACTGAATTTTTTTAGAGATAAACTAAACCAAACTAAACTAATTTGTATCAGAATTCCTTGTTGTGTGTTTGGTATAACTTGCCTAATATTCTCTGTGATGCTGGCATTTTGGTGTATACTGTGAGGGTTGAAGAGATAATATTTCATAATCCATTTTGAGAGTTCTCATCAATTGTTTTCATCCTTCATCCTATCTACCTTTTATCGTTGTTTATTTGTTGGTTATTTAATCAAGTTCTTTTCTTGGTCCTTGTTTTAGTTATAGGAAAGATTTCAATTATTGGTAATGAATTTGTTGAAGAGGATAAGCCCTCGAAGCCTGATGCTGGGACTTCGAAGAATGAAACTAAAAGAGAGATTTTGCCTCCACCTCCACCTCCACCTCCACCTCCAGGTCCTCCCCCCAGGAAAAATCATATAGATTCAAAAGCACAACAAGGCCCAACTATGGCTAGAGCAGATGAGGATGACATTTTTGTTGGGGATGGTGTTGACTATGCTATTCCTGGTAAGGATTTGAGTCAAAGCCCTCTCTCTGAAGACATGGAAGAGTCTCCCCGGAACAAGGAAAAAGTTTCTTATTTTGATGAACCTGTTTATGGTCCCGTCCAACCCTATGGGGCGCCTCAGGAATGGCAAGAAACAGTATGTTGATCCTCTTCTTTCTTCATTTTGAAGATTGTTGTACAAACTGTGTTTCTAAACAGAAACTTGACTTGCATTTTTTCATAGATGAGTAATTCTCTGTTCATTGTTTGGATTTAGAATGGATACGATGCAACACAAACACAAATGGCTGGGGCCTACCATGGTGAGTGGCCGGCGGAGTACCAATATGCTGAGCAAATGGCTTATCCTGAACAGTACCTCCAGCCAAATATGGAGGGTTATGATGTTGAAGCAGGCCTAAACATACAGGATCCACGCTTTATGACTCAAGAAGAGAAGGATCGGGGTTTAGGATCTGTGTTCAAGCGTGATGACCAAAGACTTCAACAATTGAGGGAGAAAGATGCCCGAGAAAAGGATCCCAACTTCATCTCAGAGAGTTATTCTGAATGTTACCCTGGCTATCAAGAGTATAATCGGGAGATCGTTGACAGCGACGATGAAGATGACTTGTCAAAAATGGATATGGGTGGACGAGTAAGTTTCTGATTAAACCAATAATCTTGTTCATACTGCCTAGGAAGTGTGCTTCATTCTGTAGCTTAGTTTTGTATGACATCCAACATATTGGAGAAAATACTTTAGTGGGAATTCTTTGTTTGCTTCTATGAATGATCATCTAACAGTTATGGGCGCAACATTATAGTTATTGCTACAAATTACAATCAGTGCTTATGTATTTGTTAAAATATTTCTGAACAGGCTAAGGGTCGTCTTCACCGATGGGACTTTGAGACAGAAGAAGAATGGGCAACATACAATGAGCAGAAGGAAGCTATGCCGAAGGCAGCATTCCAGTTTGGCGTGAAGATGCAAGATGGTCGAAAGACACGAAAGCAAAACAAGGACCAGAAGATCACTAATGATCTGCACAAGATCAACAAGATACTTGCCAGAAAGAAGATGGATAAGGACATCGATGGAGAGGGCGGCGGCGGCCATTACGACGATGATGTACAGCCTGGCAAGAAGCTTCGTGTTTGAATTGAAGCTAGTTAGTTAGGTTGACAAATTGTAATATTTATTGGGAAAATTTTGATGTACCTTAAACTGCTTTGAAGTGAATGGGAAATATGAGAAACCATTTCCTTTTCCTTGTTTGGATGTTTGATAAAAACTAATGTAAAAATTATAAATATCATCGAAAATTTAGCAGTTGCATTACAACAGAAGTACATTCTCAACAAGTAGCAAGAAGCAAGCTAACTAAAACGACATTTAACACGCGATGTATTGTCGTAAAACGACATGTCGTTTTTTATGGTTTTTTATTTTTATTTTTAAAAACGTGTGAGGAGGAGGGACGGAGTGTTGGTATATGATCCACACCGAAAGTCTTTTCGTATATCTCAAGAACCCGGCTGTCGTGTATCTTCGTCTTCTTCTTCTTCTTGCTCTTCGTGCACAACTGAATGTTTTTCGGTTATCGTAAAACCCTAAAATACAGTGAGAGAAAATCTCAAGGCAAACCAATTCTTTTCTCAATTTTATTCAATTAACAGCTCGATTTGATAAACAGGTATGTTTTCCATTGCTCTGTTTTCTTATTTATCTGTTAGTTATTTCATTCTGAATTAAATAACCCTAGAACAAACAGGAAGCAAATTCCAATTCCTCATATATGTTTTCGAGAAAAGATAAATACTTAACGAATTATTTTCATTGTTCAGCTGCATATAAGGTTCTTGTTAGTTTTCCTTAATTCGGTTCTGAATATTCACCTTGCTTTTGCTTTGTAAATTGCACAGTTGATTCTTTCCTGCGCTTTCTTTGGGTTTGAGTTTTGTAACGTATGCTGATTTCGAATACCAACCAAATCTTGAAACTTGTGTAGTGCTTGGAAAAATCGCATGGCGAGCTTTGAGGGGAGAGTTTCGTATTCGTCCCTTCCTAAGATAGACAAACGCCAAACCCAATTCCAATATGATGATGAATTCATCGGCTCCGAATGGACCGAGCCAGAAGACGGTGCTAAAGTTAGTTACCCCCCAGTAGCCTCCAAGCCCTTGAAACAAGATTATGCATTCCAGTTTCCCCTTGAATCCGAAGATTTTATTGATGGCAGCGGATATGATTCTAGCGAGGAGGCTTGTGATTCAGCTCAGACTAATATGCATCCCGAGGTCAACTTGAAGAATGTGCTGAGTGGGATGGTTGCCATTCTTACTGGTCGGAACAAAGCTCCGGGTCCTCCATCAGACCAGCAACTACCCAATTCGAATGTTTCATTTCTGGGCCCAGAAAAGAATGGTGAAACCTACTTGCATTCCTCGGTCTACACACCCAGTGCTCCACCCCTTCTTGAACCAACTGCGTTTGATTATAATGCGTACAAAGATGTTTTGGAGGCTGAGCCCCCTGAGTGGCTTCCTGATAGTTCGACTACAGTTTGCATGCAGTGCACTTGTCCTTTCACTGCCCTTACTCGTGGGAGACATCATTGTCGATTCTGTGGTGGTGTTTTCTGCCGAACATGTAGTAAAGGAAGGTGCTTGTTGCCTGTCAAGTTTAGGGAGAGGAATCCACAAAGGGTCTGTGATGCCTGCTATGATAGGCTAGACCCTTTGCAGGGTATTCTTATCAACAACATTAGCAATGCTTCACAAGCAGCAAAGCATGATGTCATGGATTGGACATGCACAAGAGGATGGTTAAATCTTCCTGTTGGTTTTTCCATGGAACATGAAATATACAAAGCATCCAACACATTGAGAAGTTATTCCCAGGTGCAATTCTGAATTTCATTGAAGTTTCCTTAAGTTACTTGTCTTCCCACCATTCTGGATTAATAGTTTCCTGCTTTATCGTTTCATAGAGTGCATTGCAAATACTGATTGAATATTTCTTTCGTTTCATGTACTCGGAAACTAGCTTAAAATGGCTTTTAAAGAGTTGTAAAATCAATATATAACTGGTTAAATCATCCCATTTATTAAGCTGTTTTATGACATCTTGTGTAATGAATGTTTCTTGGGATTGGACAGGTTGCTAGGTTGAATCCTGAGAGGTCCATACCCTTAGCTGTTCTCAGAGGAGCCAAAGGCCTGGCAATCTTAACAGTTGCTAAAGCTGGTGTGCTTCTTTCTTACAAACTTGGTACTGGTTTGGTAATTGCTCGAAGGTCAGATGGATCATGGTCTGCTCCATCATCCATATTTTCTGTTGGCTTAGGATGGGGTGCACAGGTATGCAATCTTTTCATTGTTAAAATGTTATATATATTTTTTCTTTTATTGCCTTGCTATTAATTATTTGAATATGCTTCAGTTTGAAGAAAGGACAGAGTAGTAAGATAAGAACCCATATGCATTAATTGTAGAATTAAAAGTAAGAAAACAATTCACATGCATTTGCCTATATCAATTTCTTTTTAACTGAAGTCATAAAATTGGTTCATTTAGTCTCTCCCTGTTCATTAAGTTGGGAAGTTCTTAATATTGGCCAGAATTTTGTACTTAGTTCTATCCAAGGTGGTAATCTTTTTATTGCCATTGTTTTTTTTTTGTTTTTTTTTTTTTTCCAGGTTGGGGGTGAGCTTATGGACTTCATAATTGTACTTCATGACTTAAAAGCTGTGAAAACGTTTTGTAGTCGCATGCATTTTTCTCTTGGTGCTGGCTGTAGTGTTGCAGCAGGACCTATTGGTAGAGTGCTGGAAGCAGATATGCGTGCTGGAGACAGAGGTTCTGGAATGTGCTATACATACAGTTGTAGCAAAGGTGCGATAACATCTTTAGACTCAAAATGCTTGTATTAGCGTATCAGCATTTTTTACATATCGGAACTCGGCATGTGGGACATGATGGGGCATGAATATAAACTTGCCACACTTTGCAATAGAGCATCCAATTTTGTCACAACGCTATCTGTCCCCATGCTCTATCTTTTTGTCAAATTCCCGAGTTTGTCAGCCATTATTCTTCCATGACTCCGCCCTTAACTCTTTTTGAATCCATGGTAGAACTGTTTAATGCATTTTGAGGTTCTGTTAATTGCGGTGTGTGGAAAGCATGGGAAAAGAGCTGACTCCTGATGTAGCGATGTTCCAATATTTGACAGGTGCATTTGTAGGAGTATCATTGGAAGGGAACATTGTGGCCACAAGGATGGATACCAATCTACAATTTTATGGTGACCCTTACCTGACGACTTCGGATATACTACTCGGAACAGTGGACAGACCAAAGGCTGCTGAGCCCCTGTATACGGCGCTTGAAAACCTCTACTCCAGTCTACAGTGCTAGATCTTGTTGGATCTCTTATGACAACTTGCTGAAGCTTTCTGTTCAGAATTATTTTCTTAATTCCTCACCTTTGGTTTGTAATTGTACATTAAAAGGTTAATAGGTGTTGGCTTATATTTTTATCTGCATAAAAGAGAACGAAGATGGCCACACTTGGAACTGCACTTGTATATAAGAAACCAATATAATTTTAAGACTTATTTATTGATATGACCCCTGTGCACTGACTCAATTTCCCCTCTTATACTTGCATTTCGTATCTCACCTTATCACTTTTTGTCAATTTCTTTAGTAATAATACTGTTAAGTTGTTGATGTGGTATGGGCATTTTAGTAATTTATCTAATAAAAATTTATAATCCAAATTAAATACAACACACATTAGAAAGTTTAAATATTTTATAAACATAAAAATAAAAAATGAAAAAACTTACAAAATTAAAAGGTCTCCTCCCTCCCCACCCCGCCATGTGAAATTATGTTTACGGAATTTTCAGTTCTGGACTGGAGATCAAAATTCCAGTTCTGGCTTGGTGATCAAAATATTACGTTGTTTAGGGGTGGGCACTCAAACCGGCGAACCGGAAATTCGAGCCGAACCGCACCGAACTAAATCGGAAAAAAACCGAGTTGATCAAAAAGTCAACAACCGGTCAAAAACTGAACCGGACCGGTTTTGGATCCGGTTTCATGTCTTCAAAAATCGAACTGGGCAGAACCGAACCTGTCAAATTAAAAAAATATATAATTTCAATATATATTTATATTTAATGCTATATTTTTAATTTCACTAAAAAAATAATATTTATCCAAGTTCAATGTCAAAATATCTCTCTTTTCTAAGTTTAATATTTATTTTTATATGAAATTGAATAATTTGTTAATTTTCAGGTAAAAAAAAATATTTTCAGTTGAGAATTGTATTAAAAAACAATTTAAAATAATAATTTTTATAATCCGGTTCAAAACCGAATCGAAATCGAAATCGGTTCAAACCGACCTGACAGTTTTTGAAATTTTTTTATTAAAATCGAACCGAACCAAACCTGATAAATAGTACCGGATCGGTTCTAATTTGCGGCAAAAACCGGTTCAAACCGAACCGTGCCCACCCCTAACGTTGTTGGTAGTAGGCTCGGTCTCACGCATGCACTTAATCACCATTAGACTTTTCACATGTTATAATACGAATGAATTTAATAACGCCACCACTACTTAGCGTGTCATTGAGCCCACAAGGGTCCTTTTCGATATTTCACAATATTGTACAAGTCCGATGTTTATCAGTGGCATAATTGGTTGCCCAAAAGAAACTTAATAGGAAATATATATTTTGATTTGGAGTTTCTCCATAAAGGTTAACTTTGCTTACCATGCGTATTGACGAAGTCAGTCCTATTTCTGTTTATTTAAAAAAAAAAGGAAGTGTTATTTCTTACCAAGAAAGAACTCTCAACTTCATGTCTATTAAGATAAGATGAAGTTCATCTTCCAACCCTATAGATATAATCAGTCTTAAAACCTCACTATAACTCTAAGGTCTCCACTTCTCAAACGCCTCTTTTTATTCTTGTTTTTCTTCTTCTTTTCCCAGTGTGACTATTTTTGCATCCTCTTTGATTATGAGTGCTGCTAAACGAACCTTAAAATTAACTGAGTACATCCTATGATCTAAGTACACCCTAATATTTAAATCAAAATGTAAAATTAACTAAGTATACCCTATTTAACTACCAAAAATACCCATGGTACACCCTAATACACTCTAGCTCGGCCAAAAAAAAAAAAAAAAAAACCAACAACATTCATCGATCTCCCTATGATCCCCTTTTCTCCATACTTTGATTCTCAAATATTTTAACTGTAAAATCTGGACAATATTGTTCTTTTTGATATATCCTAAATCTAACTAATGATACAAAAACGTTCAACATAATTCTTTGATTTCATTCCTCTTGATGCTAAAACGTTCAAATTATGATTTTGCCTGCAAAAACTTCAAAGTCTTCTTTAGTTCTTTAATGTTTGAGTCTTTAACTCCAAATGGTAGAGCAAATAAACAAAGACTCAAAGAAATTATTAATTAGGATTGCAAACAAGGACTTCACTGTACAGATCAATCAGCCTTGTATTTATATATGCCTTCAATTTTCTTCGGAGAATGCTAGCCATTGATTGATGTGTGTCTCACAGCGAGTCCATCCGTCAATGGCTAACACAAACAAGCACTGCATTGTATTGAATCAGCCCCTGCATATTTCTTTTAATTCCTTCAAGTAAATTTATTCTTGGCAAAACGAAAATTTCAGCAACTGTATTGCTGAAATACACTTTGCTTTGCAAACATAAGAGCAGTTTTTAATATGTCTTCATGTCAAATTGCATTTTCAAGATCTCATGTTCAGAGACTGTACATTCATCATGAAAATTTGTAGAGAGCTAAGAAGAAACAACTACATTGTGTGGTTTATTATAGCAATTAGTCAAGTCTTTGCAGTTCTTTTTTTTTTTCTCTTTTTTTTTTTTTTTTGAAACTACTGCTCGGTATTGGCCAAAAGAAAACTGCTCTTTATTCTTCCAGTTTGGTATTTTGTATGTTTTATAATGAGCAGAAGAGTGATTGAAAGAAGAAGAGGTTCTACTGAGCTTGGTTTTGAGAGATAAAAGAGTTCAGTTGTCGAAATACTAAGATGGAGAAGAAGAGAAGTGTAGGGAAAAATATGCAGTGTCATGTTTTAGATGGTTTTTAAAGAGTGCTGCTAAACGAATCCTAAAATTAACTGAGTACACCCTAAAAATATGTGGTGTTATGTTTCACAATTGAATATATCATTTTTAGTCATTTTATATTAGGATAAATTAATAATTCAATAAATACTTTGATAGTAGGGTGTACTTAGTTAATTTTATGGTTCGTTTAGCAGCACTCTTAATTATTGGTGAAAGTTTTCCCACATAGATCAGTCTTTCGTGTTCTGTTGTTTCATGAGAGTGTGAAAAGTTTAGAACCACTAAAGACACGGAGAGAGAGAGAGAGAGAGAGAGAGAGAGAGAGAGAGAGAGAGAGAAGAAGAAGAAGAAGAAGAAGAAGAAGAAGAAGAAGAAGAAGATGGGCAACATAATTTGCAGAGGAAAAAACCTGGGCAAGCAAGTTCTGGGAGGCAAACAATTGGGCAACAAAATCGGTACCCTCATGACCAAACATAGTAAACATATGAAAGAAAAGAAGCAAGTTGGTGATATTGATCCAAATTTTGTATGTCACTTCTGCCATGAGCAAGTTCATCTAGAACACTCATTCAACATCAAGGGTTGCGCCCATTTTTACTGTCAAGAGTGCATTGTTAAATTCATAGTGTCCAATCTCCAAAACAATGTGACATGCATTATGTGCCCTACACCAGGCTGCAGTGGCCTGCTAGACCCTGAGTACTGTCGTCCAATCCTCCCGAACGACGTCTTTGATCTGTGGGGGACTGCCTTGTGTGAATCTCTTTTGGAAACAGAGCACGCTGTTGATTCAACTTTCACATGTGATTTCTGTGTTGAGCAAATTGAGCTAAAAGACTCATTTAACATCAAGGGTTGCGCCCATTTTTACTGTCAAGAGTGCATTGTTAGATTCATAGTGTCCAAGCTCCAAGACAATGTCACATCTGTTACGTGCCCAGATCAAGGATGCCCTGGGGTGTTAGACCTTGAGTACTGCCGTCCAATTCTCCCATACGACGTCCTTCACCGCTGGGGCAAGGCCTTGTGTGAATCTGTGGTTATGGAGCCTCAGAAGAAGTACTTATTCTGTCCCTTCAACGCATGCTCCACGCTGTTGATTGATGAGGAACCAGATGATACCAAACAAGCTCAGTGTCCTCATTGCAAGAGAGTGTTTTGTGTCAAGTGTAAGGTTCCTTGGCATACCGAATTCGATTGTGACATGTTCCAGAAACTGAGAGATAGGGGTGAAGATCAGCAGCTGGAAGAGCTTGCCAAGAATAAGAACTGGAGGAGGTGTCCAAGTTGCAAGTACTATGTTGAAAGACGCGATGGGTGCAGCTACATAAAATGCAGGTCAGTTGAACTTCTCTGCTATGCTACTTCTAGGTTCTCCGCAGATTGGTTTATTTTCTTTGATTCTCAAATAGCTTAGGAATTAAAAAGGGCTAATTTGAGTTAAATATTACTTAATCTGATATTGGTTTCAGCTGTTCGATGCCTCCTTCAACTTACATAAACTTGATCTTTTGGTGTATATTTTTTGTTCTTTTTTTGGTTTTTTTTATTTATTATTTTTCATAATCAAATTTTTTGGTTTTTTGAGGACCTTTCCTATTGAAAAGGGCGATAATATACTAAATTCACACAAACTACACAGATGCTAGGACTTGAACCTAGGATCTTGCCTGGAGGAGCAATTGCTCCAAACCACTACACTAGTGGTTCCTTTGCTTTTGTAATCAAATTTGATTGCAAATGTTGCAGGTGTGGAAATGCTTTCTGTTACAATTGTGGAGTTCAAGCTTCCTTAACTTCTCATACCAGACATTGTCCAAGCTGTCACAAATAAGCCTTTATTTTTGCTCACGAGAAGATCTTGCTGCAACGCTACAGGTTGATGCAGGTGGTTGGATTACACAAAAGGATAATACTGGAAATTAAACGAAGTTTTAGAGTGGACAAGATGTGCCATATTAATAGGGATCAGTATTACTTTTGGAATTTGTTTTGACGCATGTAGTATTTTACTCCGATTGAGATATTCATTTGCTCCAATTTGAATCCTCTCCTTATCTTTTTCATTTGAATCTTCTCCTCATCTTTTTTTATTTTGTTATAAAACCCTATCTAGGATAATTCTAACTCATTTTCTCACCCGAGTGGTCTGTTTTACTCTATTAAAATTTTTTTTTTTTTTAATATTCAAAACCTTCTTTAATTAAAAGGGAGAAATGTGAAGAGACACATGACACGTTGCTTAGTCTAAAAATGTGACACACGGCATTGCACAAACCAAATCTGTTGATAAAGTTAGGTTTGGAGTGAACTCTGTGCAGACTGTTGTGTCTAACTTTGCTGATGAGCATTTGATCCATCCAATTATTCAGAGCAAAAAGAAACATATAAAAGAAGAGATGACGAGTCTTGGAGTTTCACAGTTCACATAAAAAACTTGAAACAAAAACAGAACCAAAATGATGATGATTTCACAAAGCTGAATGCTTTAATGATCATACAAAATTGGGCAGTCTTCAAATCCTGAAAACAACAAAAACCCAACTTAAGTATGTGATATTTGTGTCCAGTCAACCCATCTAGAAAACTCATTCATTCAACATAAGGGTTGTGCCCATTTTTACTGCCACCAATGCTTAGTTAAGGTTTAGTAGGATTCCAGACATGATCCAATCCAACTTAGGCCACCAAACGTTTGACTAGGATCATAAATCCTATCCAACTACATAATCCAACTCACAAAATGAGCTCTTAAGGATTGCTCGGCCTTTGTTGATTCATGATGGAGCTGAGGATTATCAAGCAGTCTCTGTGTCCTCATTTTGAAAGGGTGTTTTGTGCCAAGTCAAGTGTAAGGTTCCTTGGCATACTAAGTTTGATTGTGTCAAGTTTCAGAAACTGCACAAGAAAAAGAACTGGAGGATGAAATGCAGGTCAAGTGAACTTTTGCCGCTGCCAATTTTTTTTTTTCTTTCTCAAGATGGCTAATTTGAGTTAAATATTTACTCAATCTGATGTTGGTTCTGCCAAAACGATACCAAAATGCATTGATCCTTTTTCTGCTGATGATCGGGTTTGAAAAATCATTTTGTTGCTGGCCATGGTTTTGTGTGGAGCCAAATGTACTTGATCTCACAAGTTTCATTAACCTAGTGCTTGATCCATCTTTTTTTTATCTGACCAAAAAAAGATGCATCTTTTCTTTCTGTTTTTGCCATTCCTAAGTACAACAACCCTCAGATTTTCCAGAATATATTGTTGGCTGCTTTGATTTTTGTGCGAGCTTGGAATTTGCGATTGTTTAACCGCCCCTCTAAAAGGTTAAGTTTAAAATCCTAGGGTTAATTTGATATGTTGGACTGAACTGACTAATTTATGTTGGATAATATTAATTTGTTTCAAAGAGTACTAACTATTTATCTATAATATTATGAAGCGTTTGGTGTTGTTCAAGATAAATAGTTAAGTTATATTGTGTTTGGTGCTCCGGATAATATCGGATCATACTATAATTTTTTAAATCTTTGATAATTTAAATGGAAATTGAAATTCAAATGACACGAGTTCTTTTAGTAATATTCATATGACAATTATTTTTTCATTTGTTTTTGCCAAATCATTTTAGCCATTAGATACATCCAACAGTTGCCTAATACTAAAACAAGAAACCTCTCTCCTCATTCTCTCTTCCTTCTATCTGCTTCCTTCATTGTCTTCCTCACTGGCCCACCCATCATTTATGCAACCCCCAAGTTAAAATTGGAATATGGGATTTTGACCAAAAAATTAATATATTAAAAAGCCCAAACTGGCATGTGTTCTTTTTTTTTTTATAGCCTTATAATTAAGCGTGTATTATCTAAAACGAGGTGTGTGAGTTGTATTAGTTGCTAAAATATGAATATGGTTTGAATGTATTAGGCTAATTTTATTCTTCTCCATAAGGAAGTATATATAAAAGTTTACAGGGTGCTTTACAAGGAATTAGATATAGTAAAAAATTAGAAAAGTATCTCCTAATTATACAATGATTTACCAACTATATAAAAATAGGAAAGTAAATCCCTTAATTAACCAAAGAAATAAATCTCCTTGATTAATTGGGAGACTCACGTCAACATTAGTTAGTCAGGTAATTAAATAATATAAGTTGACACCAAACAATTGACTTGGATTATTTACTCATATCTAGAGTCTAATAAGGTTTACCAATTTACCAAGGAAAGGATTCCTGACCTAACACCAACAAAAAATACCGAGACTTATTTAACCTATAATTAAGAGTTCCCACTCACGGTCTGCCTTGAAGATACGTATTCTTGGCATCGACATCCCACGAAATTAATCAATTACTAAGATTGAATCATGGAAGGGAAGAAAATTCGACACCAAAGGAAGGTTGTGGGATTGGCGATATTGTTAATCAATGACCAACAAGATGATATTAATCCAAGCACTTTCACATGTGATTTCTGCGTTGAGTCAAAGCATCTGCAAGAGTCATTCAAGGTGAAGGGTTGCAGCCATTTTTATTGCGACCAATGCATTGTCAAATTCGTAGTGTCCAAGCTCCAAGACAATGTGACATCCATTATGTGCCCTGTGCCAGGCTGCAAGGGCATGTTAGACCCGGAGCACTGCCGTCCAATTCTCCCGAACCAAATTTTCGATCGGTGGGGCAGTGCCTTGTGTGAAGCTGTGGTTATGGGGTCTGAGACTGACAAGTACTTGTACTGTCCCTTCAAGGATTGCTCAGCGTTGTTGGTTTATGAGAATGGCACCAAACGGGCTGTGTGTGCATCAGTGTGTCCTCATTGCAAGAGAGAGTTGTGCCCTAGTTGTAAGGTTCCTTGGCATACTGCATTCGATTGTATCCAGTTTCAGAAACTAAATGATGATGATATGGTCAAGGTGCTTGCCAGAAAACTGAAGTGGCCGAGGTGTCCAAGTTGCAAATACTATATTCAAAAATCTTCTGGGTGCAACCACATGATATGCAGGTCGGTTATGTAGATTATAGTACTCTTGCTGCTTAATTAATTCTGTAGATTGATTGTAGCTACCAGTTTGGAAATTAGGCCTAATTTGAGTTCTAGTGTTACTTAATTTGAAATTGGTTTCAAGATATTATGAATATATACGTAGATACAAAATTGTAGATACATTCAAATTCATCATTGATATGATCATTCATAAAACTATGAATCAAAGTATCTAAAACGTACGTCATCTTAGTTATTCAATGATATGAAAATCTAAATGCCCTTTGTTTGTTTATTTTTTTTTTAAAGCCACGTCGCCATCGAAATTGATTAGTATGAGTGATGATAATTTCCAGTTCGGGTTGTTGCAGGTGTGGACGTGGGTTCTTATACGACGAACCCAACTATTCCTTTTACGACAGAATACGTATATTCTTGGAAGAAATATGTATATTCTTGAAAGAAAGACATATATCATTCTTGAAAGAAACACGTATATTCTGGAACAAAAGACGTATATCATTCTTGAAAGAAACACAAGAAGCACGTATATCATTCTTGAAAGACACACGTATATTCCTGAAAGAAACACAAGAAGCACGTATATCATTATTGAAAGAAACACGTATATTCTTGAAAGAAACAAGTATATCATTGAAAGAAATACTTATATTCTTGAAAGAAAGACGTATATTATTCTTGAAAGAAATACATATATTCTTGAAAGAAATACGTATATTCTTGAAAGGAGAATAGTAACGATCCTTCTACTGATACACTCGATAGATATCTTACTAAAATTGCTTTCTCTTTTCTTTAATTAATGTAATTAAGGTAGAGCATCTCCAATGTAATAGCAAATTAAACTCTTTAAATTAAAGTTTTTGTTGACTTATGCGACAATTTGAAAAGATTTGTTTGTTGCTTTAATAATTTTTGCCCCAACAGAGTCTTAAATTCAATTAATGCATTGTTATGGTAAAAAAATTACGAAAATATGTGAAGAAAGTTTATATATTTATTATTTGAAAATAATTAGTGTATGTTTTATTTTTCCAACACAAAATTAAATGTTTTGAAGAGTAAAGTCAACTTATCAGTTCTGAAGGTAAAGATAAAAGAATTGCAACTTTGGTGATTTAGTTTGTTGGAAAGAATTTTGCTGATGTGAATCACATCTATTTTCAAGGGGAAACTTTGTTTATGCTCCCCTGGACTTTAGCCTAATAATTATAGGGTTTTATCAATCTTAATTAGCCCCTCAAAACCATCTTCAAAACATCAAGCCTATCTCTAATTACAACAATAAACCTAATGCAGCTCAATAACAAACATTCCCAAATACAACTAGGCCCATAATACTAGTCTACCCAACTTATTTTTTTAATTATCGTCTTGCCTGTTTTTCTTTTTCGTGCTAGAACCCCTATTTTTAAGTTATTAAATTGTGGTTATTGATTTGGATTTTTTCCTTTTTTTTTTTTTTGTTCCCTTGCCAATTCTATCTTGTAATTTCAGTGGACCTTCCCCTTTTTTTTTTTTTTTTTTTTTTTTTTAATTTTATAAACTATCCTAAATGCAAGATTCAATACAGATTATGGATTAGACTTTGTCGAACCTGTAGCTTGTCGTGTGCATTGGTGTGGGAAGATTTTTATAAAAGAAAGGGAAGCAAATGTTTTGTTCTGAAGCAAGTTGGGAAATTTGCGATTGCAGGGAATAATAATGTATTGTTTTTCTGTTATTTTTATTTTTGTTGAGTAAAAAAAATGCCACTAAAAAAGGTTTAAAATCCTTATTGACCAAGGAAAGGATTCTTGAATTTAACACCGACACAAAATACCAAGACTGCTCTATTTAACCTGCCTTGAGGAGTAACGTACGCACGAAGCAACAAGAGGAATAATAGCAAACTAGAACATACATGTTCTTGCCCTAATTAATTCAAAATTTTCCACAGATTAAAAGCCGAAAAAACACACACACACAAATAAAAAAAGAATATAGTTTTCTATGATTGCAGCAACTAGTTGGGAAATTAGGCTTAATTTGAGTTGAAGTATATACTTAGTTTGAAATTGAACATGTACGCAGATACAAAATTGTAGATACATTCTCATTCATTCTTAATATATTCATTCAAAACCTACGAAGAAAGTATCTACGTATAATGACATATCTACGTGTACGATGATGATTTCGAATTTGGGTGGTTGCTTGCAGGTGTGGACATGCGTTCTTCTACAAATCCAGACCTCACTCTAATTCGTACTACGACAAAATAAGTCTAATGTTGGTGCTAGAACCCTCGTATTCTTGGAAGAATTGGAACAATCCTTGTACGAATACATGCACATTTAACACCACAGCTAGCTTATTCAATTTTATCTTTTGTTTTCACTGGGAAGGGCCTTCCATTTTTATAAAGGGAACAATGTTGGGCTATCTGATTTTGTAGCACAGGTTTGGTTGCCATTTGTGGGCCTCAATGTGTTTGTATTGGGCTTGATCAACAGACACGTGTTTGATTTTTTTTTTCTTATTCCAAAAATACATTTCAGTTTTCATTTTTTTTTCTTAACTTTTTTTTTTTGCCTCAATCACAGCCTCTCCACATGCCTCTTGAAAAAGAACCCCAACTTCAGCCACTTGGGACAGAATGACTTGCTTTATTTGGGGAATAAAAATTAAATAGGAAAGTTAAACCAAAAATAAAAAGACAAAATAGCATTCAACTGAGAAAATAATGTTGTGAAATGAAATATATATTTAGATTAAGAAAGAAAAACACGTGTCTACTTCTGAATGGGTTGCACTAGTGAGCAACGAGTACGAACAATGAGGGAATCATTGTCCTTACCAAAAAATAAGTCTACCATATAAAGTCACTTTTTGCTTGTGAGGTAGAGATTTTGAATTAGACTGCGTTTGCATTGGTGTGGGAAGGTTTTTATAAAATAAAGGGAGACAAAGTGGATTAAAGAATGCATGTTTTATTCCCCATTAATTTAAAAAAAACAAACAAAGAGTCTTTCATGTGTCTATCTTTCATATAAATAAAGTTACTTTAAACAAAAGTACTTCATATAATTTGAGAAGAGAAGATGGCATAAGGAAAATATTGGCACGCTAGTGGTGGTTGTTTTCACATAATTAGAGGAGATTCACAGATTGAATGAAATGAATGCAATGATGGATACAAATTTGTTGTGAGTTTGATACCTAATTGACGCTAATTCATTATAATATCGTAACTTTGTTGTATATGAATTATTTTTTTATTATAAAAGTAGCTTTGTAGAATTTTAAAATAAATAAATAAATAAATTGATCAAATAATTTGTTACCAATGAACTCATATTATAAGGAAAATACTTGTCTTCTCTCTTACATTCTTATCAATAAAAGTTTGACATGTGTGTAGAAGTGTTTTGTTTTGTTATTTTTTTTGCGTTAGATAAATTATTTATTGCACTTGTGTCAAGCAACATTCATTAATCCTTAGATTTCTATGTGGATGTGTCACACCAGTTTGACATGTGTGTGGTAATTTTTATTTTTATCTTTTTTTATGTATTATTTTTACACACATGTCAAGTAATATTCGTGAATGCTTGCTAGTGAGGTTTAGTCCAACGAAAAAAGAATCTTAACTTATATACTAATGGTCTCGAATTTGATTCTACATGACACCTTGACATAGCATGTATGAGAAAATCCTCCTTCCTCTTCCCCCTTCATTCTATCACGATGTGTCACACTCCACAAAGCACGGCAAGAATTCCTGTCTTTTCTGTAGTTTTTATAAAGGCTTATTATCACAAAACGTCCTTAAAGTTTGCGAAACTATCAGATTGCATCCTTAATGTTTTTTTTTGTCATTCGTGGTCCTCAAAGTTAGCATACATGATCACAAATGGTCCCTGCCGTTAGGTTCCGTCAAAAACTCCGTTAGTTTGCTGACGTGGCATATATGTATATCACAAAACATCCTTAAGGTTCACACACCTATCACAAATGGTCCTTACGAAATTTTTTTAATTTAAAATTCATAAAATTTTTGTTTTCTTTTTAAAATTTTATGAATTATAATTATTTTAAAATATATATTAAATTTTAAATACATGTGACACTATATTATTGTAGATGTGGGCTTCATATATATGCCACATCAACAAACTAATGAAGTTTTTAAAAAATAATTTAAAATTCATAAAATTTAAAAATGAAAAAAAAACTAAAGGTTTAGGATTCATAAATGGTCCTCAAGATTAAAATCCTTCTATAAATTGTTTTTTCATTTATAAATAATTTTAAAAAGAAAACCAAAACTTTATGAATTTTAAATTTAAAAAAAAAATAAATTCGTAAGGACCATTTGTGATAAGTGTGTAAACCTCAGGGATGTTTTGTGATATATATGTATGCCACGTCAGCAAACTAACAGAGTTTTTGACAGAACCTAACGTCAGGGACCATTTGTGATTGCACATACTAACCTTGAGGACCATAAGTGACACAAAAAAACATTAAGGATGCAATCTGATAGTTTCGTAAACCTTAGGGACGTTTTGTGATAATAAGCCTTTTATAAAAGAATAGCAATTTTTAGGTTGATTGGCCAGAATCCAACCCAGAATATGTAACCAATAAAATAATAACATTGTGCTTGATTAATTGTCGTTGATTAAAAAGAGATCCCAGGACTGTATAATCGTCTGCGTCACCACCATTGTAGAATTTAAAGAGTTAACCATAATTAACAAGAGTAGCGTGCACATTAAGGAAGAGGAAGACTACTCAAATTGAAATTGCAGAGAGAGAGTCCGAAAGCGTCTCAATCTCAGCGACAAGTTTCCAATGAGAACAAGGAAACCTAAGATGGAGAGAACAGTGGCTCACTCTCAGTCTCAGCCTCAGTCCCAAATTGAGATCGTGAACATTGAAGACGACGATGCCTGTTGCTTCACATCCATTTCACTGAAGCGCTCAGCAGAGCACTTGGAAGAGGAAAGAGGCCTTCAATCGATCAAAGCAGGTAACTTTATCGACCTTTCTGATGAAACTCTAGACTTTTACGACGATGACGATGAGCTTAGAATTCTTAGGTTTAAACCCTCAAACACCCCCTTCGGAAAACGAACAAAGCCCTTTACGGGTCCTTCTGTGACCGAAGCTGGGCAATCTTCCAATTCCAATGAAAACCCATCTTTTGTTTGTGAAATCTGTGTTGAAACCAAGCCCGGAAACCAGTTGTTTGGGGTAGAAAATTGCAGCCATGGTTATTGTACTGACTGTACGGTCAACTACGTGGCCTCAAAGCTTCAAGAGAACATCACAAACATTAGGTGCCCTGTTCCTGATTGTAAAGGATTGCTAGAGGCCGAGTATTGTCGACCAATTCTGCCCCCTGAGGTGTTTGATAGGTGGGGAAGTGTGTTGTGTGAGAGTGTGATTCTTGGGTCTGAGAAGTTTTATTGTCCCTATAAGGATTGCTCTGCTATGTTGATTGATGATGGGAAAGAGGTTATAAGGCAATCACAGTGCCTCAATTGTTGGAGAATGTTCTGTGCCCAGTGCAAGGTTCCTTGGCACGAGGAGATTGAGTGCGAAGAATTTCAGAAGTTGAATAAGGATGAGAGGGAAAAGGAAGCTGTCATGTTGAAGAACCTTGCGCAGCAGAAACAATGGAGAAGATGCCCCAATTGTAAGTTCTATGTGGAAAAATCGGAGGGTTGCATGTTCATGATGTGCAGGTCAGTTTATCTGCTATTTTTTCTCAAAGTCTTCGCATTTGATTTATACCCATATATGTTATCTTTTGTTGAAATTATTACATGGTTTTTTCACGTGAATTAGCAATTTCGTTGTTGGTTCTACCTTATAATATAAAAGATCAGTTGGAGTTGCTTTGCCACTCCATGCCTGTTGTATAAAAATCCCCTTGAGGATGATTATGCGATCATGTTTGCTCACTATTATTGGATGCATTGCTGGGAAAATGCATTTGATAAAGAAAACTAATTAGTGCGTCTTTATGAGGCTACACATACAATTTGCCCTGAATTTGCTGTACTAAGCATCAAAGCTATAAAGTAGACTGCTCACTTCTTTATCTCAATCAACCTCTGTCAACAGCAATTTCTGTCTCCCTAAAATTGACTTTATTCAAAACTGTTTACCTTGGTTGTTCTCGGTTCTTGAAACGTGGTTCAAGGTCCACAGACCAGGGTATGAATTTGAGTACGATTACCCTATAATAGCCAATTCCTACGTGGAGGAATTATTGGTTTTCTGGCACCTCTAGTAAGGTAATATTCTCAAACAACAATTGAGTTCGAGCGAAAGTTCCCATCTTTAGAGTCCTTTGTCTTTGTCCTTTGAAGTGGCTATCTGGAGGTCTAATGTGGGAGTCTGCAAAAATAAGGCAGCCATGCCTTGACACATTTGAATAGATTTGTGAAAAGCAGTGAACTGAATTGGAGTTGTCACAATGGATGAGCATAGTAACTGTGTATCTTTGTTCAAACGAACAAGATAGGAAATAAATCCTTTCTTAAATTCAGATCAGCACTTCCTAACTTTTTTAGCTGCAAAATTTAAACTTGCCTAAATTTTCTTCTTGTTTTATGTGACCAGTCTATGAACTAAATTTTGAGTTTACTGTGTATGAAGCTTTCTATTTTTCAGAACTTTATATAGCTACACCCTATTGTTCTGCTGAAATTTTCCCTGTACAATTACTCTGACTTGTTTCGTTCAATGAATCCTTGAATTCCCTGTGAATTTCTATTTATTATGTGTTGATTGCAGGTGCAAAACAGCTTTCTGCTACAGATGTGGTAAAATTTTAAAAGCCAATCATGGCCACAATTGTCCCAATTGTAGGGGGCGTTGACATGTTCTATAACATAGATTATGATGATACTTTAAATATTGCAAATCATCAATCAGTACATGTATGAGAAAATTCTACAGTCCCAAAAGAGGTGGGATAACAATAGCTGATACCTCCGTGCTCAATAAAGTTCCAGTTAGCTTTTCATCGGATTTGAGCTCGGTTTGAATATATCTGCACTTCACTTTTAAGTTTAAGCAGTAGGAGAGTTTACTTCGGTACCGTCAAGTCTTGCAGATGCTTCAGGTGTTTCAATGCTTCCCATCCTCTCCACAACTCAGCCTTTCCAAAAGGTGACCATGGTTGCGGGGTAGCTACCTAATCCATGAGGGGCAATATAGGCCTTCCACTGAGTATAGTTTATGCTGCTTTTTACAAGTTTGTTTGAGGCTCTTTCGCCAAATGAAAGTGATGCTCCTTCTAAAGGGGGAAAAAAAGTCCTCCACCCATTGAATGAGCAATGATCAAGTTGGTAAATCGTTCCATGAAAATGTACTATATTTACCCAACAATCAGTCAAAAAGAAACCATGTTTGAGCTTCAAGTTATTCAAATTTAGACATTTGGTTGACGATTAAGAGGCAAACTTCCAAAAGCATATAAAATGATCAAAACCAGATATAAAACTATGAGCAAGGGTCTTGATGGGCTCTGATTTTTGTGACCCTAGTGGGATATTTTGGGCTATTAATTGAATTACAGAAATACCCCTGACGAACAATATAAACTATTGAGTGGCACGGGAAGGAAGGTTTGTTTTGGTCAACAAGAAGAAGGAAGTGGTGAAACTAAGCACTTCCCCACTACAAACCAAAGGAACCGAAACCCGTCCGCTTTGTCAGGGTGCATGGTTAACTTGTCACCACTAAAATTACCATAATGCCCCTATAGATGCTGCATTGCAATTTGCATGGACAACTCAGAGGACATATAATTGATCAGCATCAGTTGACGATTAAGAGGCTAACTTTACGGAAATTTTGAAAGCTCATTGAAAAATCTGTAACGTTCTAGTCAAGAGGAAAATTCTTTTGAAATCTTGGTGATGTGGACCAATGGCTGATTGACACCATGCACAACTTTAAAGGGTAAGGAATAAAGTAGAGAGTAATAAGAATACTGGAAAAAAGAAGGATAAATGAGCTTTTCATCTGTAAAAGCCTACAAGAGCGGTTTCTGGTTTAGTTGTGAGTCTAATTAATTATTTAATTAATCAATTTTCTTCTTTTGGATGCTCAAAGTTTCTACTATAACTGTTGCTTCTACTCTCTTGGCTTCTCTTAGTGTAATCTCTCTCTCTCTCTCTCTCTCTCTCTCTCTCTCTCTCTCGGTGAGTGTCAATGTTTGATCTCACATTATTGTTTACTGTTTTCTCTTTCTGCAAAATAATATATATATATATATATATATATATATATATATGTAAGCATATGCGTATGAATGTATGTTGTGTGTCCTGTTGTCACGCTTGGAAACCAATTCTGTCAACTGGGTTTATGGAAGATAATGTGATCAATATGTTAACCCATGAGTTTAATTTAGCTGCCATTTAGATTATAAGGCCGGGTATATATATGTCTTATATTTTTCTGTTCTCTTCATGCAAATTTTGTAATACATCTGTGTTGGGTTTTCTGGAATGTATGATTGGGGTTTTGTTCCTGCTAAATTTAGGTTCTTTCAGGAATTTCAGAGACTCATTTCATAATAGATTTAGAGAGTGCTGATTTTCTTAGGCTTTATTGGAAAACATGACAGTAAATTCATGTACAGGAAAGTCTTTAAGCTAATTGTATGTCCATTTTTCATGAACTTTATGTGCAGCCAGCATAAAATAAGCAGAGGAGGAAAAGTCTTTATCTTTGAAGATGGACAACTATCTTAATCAATTTTTCAGTTCCTCTTCATGGTCAGATGTAGATGTGAAGGAGAGATCATCTTGGGGATGTTGTGAATCTGGGCAACCAAATGAAATGCTTCTCAATTCAGCTGGAGTGGATGAGGATGACAACAATAGTTCCCCTACATATTTGACTAATTCAAACCACAGTATGGAGAGCTTTGCTGCTCAAGATGCTTCATCTATTGTTCATGATTTAGAGTCAGATGCACAAGATGATGGTAAAAACTTCAAGCCAAACCTCTCAAATGGAAAGGTGGATGGTAGCTTTAAAGTCGAAAATCCTGGCCTGCAATATGATGTGGATATTCTAACCCCCTGCTCACTTGCTTCTCTGGAGCAGCTGCCTTTGAATGGTAACATGGTGAGAACATCTCTTTCCGCCATAGAGCCGGAAAATGTGGTATGCAACAACCGTGAACCATCCATCTTCGAAAGATTCAATGGAGATTTCGAAACCCTTCCTTCGATTTCTCAGTTGTGGCCTCTTCAATCTTATGAGGGTGTTCCTTCTTCTCTTTCTCCTGGTATGGGACAGCACAGAATGTGCAGCTTCGGCTTAAAAGGAGAATATGGGGATAATGGTACTTATGCCATGGCAAACGATCCCAATAACTTGGCTGCTTTAGTCACCACGGAGGTATCAGTCTAGGATCATAAACTTACTTAATATTTCTAGTTATATAAGCTTTAGGGAAAAACTTGGGTAGCTACAAATTAGATTTTAACTCATAGTTATGATTATCTATTTACAGTTTTGGTAAGTGAAATGGTTTTATGATTGTTGCTTGTGTAATTTTGAAGGGAAAGCAGGCCCTACAAAATTATCCTTTGCCTTCTTTTGCTTCTGGGCCTCAGATTACAATGACAATGTCTGGATTGCAGTCTTTACAGCAGGTACTTATCCTAGCTCCACTGTTCTCTTGGATACTTTTGAGAAGGAAATCCTAATTCTATCAAGCATTGTAAAAAAATGAACTTACAATTTTCACTTACAGGCTACATCAACTACCCCCTCTGCTGAATGTACTGGAACTGGAAAGCCTCGTATGAGGGCACGTCGAGGCCAGGCAACTGATCCACACAGTATTGCTGAAAGGGTTAGTTGTGTCATTCATATAAAGTTTTGCTTCTTCATGCATTCTCTGTTTCCAAGACCTGAACCATTAGAATTTGAAGCCACTTGTCAAAGGAATTTGGTTGGGAATTAAATGGACTAAGCATTTATATCTTATAAAACACATATTTGCAGCTTCGGAGAGAAAAAATTGCTGAAAGAATGAAGAACCTGCAAGAACTGGTGCCGAATTCTAACAGGGTAAGCTCTTCCATCTCGCACTGAAACAGTTGCCAGTGTAATTTATAGTGGCTGGATTTAAAGAAGAGCTGACATGATTCATGATTTTTCAGACTGACAAGGCATCCATGCTAGATGAAATCATTGAATATGTCAAATTCCTTCAGCTCCAAATCAAGGTATATGATGGAGAACTTTCATTAACAGTTTATATTCTTTGCTCCAGAAATAGGGTTGTAATGAAACTCAATTTTCAGTTTCCCAATCTGTGGATGGTTGACTCGAATACGGTCTGAAAAATTGAACAAAATCACAATTAACAGAACTGAGACTTTGAATTCTGTTGCAGTGTCCATAATTTGGTGCTTGATATGACAATATGCAGGTGCTAAGCATGAGCAGAGTTGGTGCTGCAGGAGCAGTTGTTCCTCTCATCACAGACACTCAACAAGCTAAGGTGCCAAACTCTCTTCTAAATTTTCTTCTTCTCTCTCTCTCTCTCTCTCTCTCTCTCTCTCTCTCTCTCTCATGTTCTAATTTGGAATAAGAACAACTTGATCATTGTTCTGATAAGTGAATCTATGTCAGGGTGCCAATGGTTCTTCGCTGTTGCCGTCAGTTGGCCAAGTAACTGACATTTCATTCAATGAAATTGCCTTAGAGCAAGTAGTGAGGCTGATGGAATCAGATGTGACCAAGGCAATGCAGCATCTCCAAAGCAAAGGTCTCTGCCTTATGCCAATTGCTCTTGCTGATGCCATATCCACAGAAAAAAAATCATCATCATCACCAGCTCCTGCTTCTGATGATTGGAAGAAAACCGGTTTCAACGATAGCGGCCTTGTTCAAAACAACAGCAGCAGCAGCAGCAACAGCAGCTTGCCTGAGGTCAAACAAGAAGCCAAGAACCATTCTTTTGCTGCAAGATAACTTAGAACAAGATATATATATATATATATATATAACTTTTACCTCATTATTTTTTTTCTAGGCTTCTCTAGCAAATTGGGTTAGTTGCTACTTCATGAATTTAATTTAATTTTCTATTTAAAATTTTTTTTTTTTGGGTCCTTTGGCCTTCAAAAGAAATCAAATTCTGTAGGGTTTTCTGTCATCTTTCAACACACACACATGGCAAACACTGACCATCTGAATCAAAAGGGTATGCACCAGCGACGGTTCATACTTCATTCATGGCTTGGTTTTGACTTGTAGCAGTTGGATCAGTTCAATCACGTGGCCTTGGTCACGTGTTGTCTTGTTTGACCAATGACCATGCGCTCGGCATCTACTCAGTAAAATGACTATTGAGATGAATTGTATGCTTTAAAAACCTTTGGCAAAAATGGTCTCTGGGATGAATAATTTGCTATAAAAACCGAATTTAATGTAGTTTTTTTTTCACTTAATTAGAAAAAAATCTCATATTCGACTCACATGAACGGATAAAGAAATACTTTAATTTTTCAAAAAAAGTAAGTTATTCCACCAAATTACGGAATGACTCATATTTGACTTAAATAAATACAAGAAAGAAAAAAGTTATTGATGAATCATTCTCGTTTATAAAAATAAAACAAAATAAAAACCATTGGCAAAAATCACATTCATCTTTTCTCACACACATGCATGACGTGCTACCGTTCTAGTTTTATCATAAATCAATCTCTAATATAAAAAGTTATCAGATCTCAATAAAATTGATTTCAATTTCGACATTTATCTTTTTATCTTCACATGCACTGATTATAGTATGCAAATAATTAATAATAATTATGGTGATTCATGAGTAAAGAACCCTCCTTTTCTTCTTCGACGTGCCACCACTCCACACAAAAATCGAAATAGTATTCCAAAAAACAATATTTAAAAAATAAAAATAAAAAAATAAAAAAATAAATATAACAAGCCAAAAACAAACAACAAAAGACAAAAAAATAGAGGAAGAAGGTATAAATTTTTTGCATGAGAATTCATTAAATAAGTCGGTGGATCTTGGCATGATATATAGAGTAAAGTTTCAATGGAAGCGCCAAATTGTGGGGGAATTACAGTTACAGGTGCGGTTGACATTTCGTCTTTCTTTATCTTGTAATTTTTCGTATGATTATAATAATATTATTATTAATTTTTGTGTGGTTTATATATTTTATGGTTCGTGTTTGTTTCCATGAACGAATATATGCAGGTTTGTCGTTGTATGAACAAACCATTTTGAGCCGAAATTAAAACATTTATATATTCTGCATATAAGACGTGGTTATATTTCTGGTGGGGTCTATCGAAGATTTTGCGCCTTGTTTGATTGATTAGGGCTTGGGTTGTTTGGTTGGCACACAGATAAATTGAATTGAAGAAAGAAAGCATTTTGGGATTGAGCTCTGTAATTGTTTGCAATCTATCAGAATTCTAATTCGGAAAGGCACTGAATTTGGGGACTTTCGCCTTGGGGAATTGAATTTGGCTGCTTCGCAACTCTTAGTCCTGGTAATTTATGTTGCTTTTCTTCTACACCATGAGAAAATTAAGCTTAAGTTGTGCCTTTGCATGCAACCCTTTTGCTAGCTACAATGGGTAATTCTTTTTTTGAATTCTCAGTTTCTCTGCAAACCTCAATTCTCAGGTTCTCTTTTTATGTTTATGAATTTTGGAGTTGTCAATCCAAGTATGAGTGTTAAGATGACATTTATGTATACATTTTAATTTCAATGAGTTCTTAGCAATCAGCTAGGCCTACCTTATTGAGTTCCAAATTCATAAAGTGGTGATCTTGTTGGGTTTTGCAATTGCTTCATTTTCTTTGTTTTCTTTTGGATTTTTATTTCTTAGCAGGTGCATTCGTACTCACTTGTCGTTTGTTGTGGGAAGAGTTTGCAATGATCCTCTCATCATGAGTGGGCTTGGGTGGGGTAGTTGTCCATGGGCACCCCCGACAACAAACTATCCGAGTTAGTTGACATTTTCAGGTCTTGGATCCCCAGGAGGTCCGAGCCGCCCAATGTGTCCAGGGACTTTTGGATGCCTGATCAGAGCTGTAGGGTATGTTATGACTGTGACTCTCAGTTCACAATATTTAACCGGAGGCATCATTGTCGACTTTGTGGCCGAGTTTTCTGTGCCAAGTGTACTGCAAACTCTGTTCCTGCCCCATCTGATGAGCAAAGGGCTGGAAGGGAGGATTGGGAGAGGATTAGGGTCTGTAATTATTGCTTCAGGCAATGGGAGCAAGGGATAGCAACAGTTGATAATGGCCCCCCTGCACGAAGCCCTGGCCTCAGTCCATCACCATCTGCGACAAGTTTGGCAAGTACCAAGTCCAGCTGCACCTGCCACAGTAGTAGCAGCACTATTGGCTCTACCCCTTATTCGACTGGACCTTACCAGCGTGTGCCGTATACTTCTGGTCTTAGCCCTAATCAATCATCTCCCCAAATCGATTCAGTTACAGCCACACAAGACAATTGTACATCTCAGAGGAGTATTAGTACTGATGCAGCCATGGCAGAGTCGTCTCCTAACCACTTTGGCTTTGGCATGAACAGGTATCTCCTGCCCTATCTGAATATTTTTTTTCTGAGTACTTTCACAAATTGATACAGCATTATTTTCTCTAGTTTCACATGTGTTTTCAATTGTCCTTGTAAGATATTTGAGTATTTCTGAATAAAGAAGACAAAATGTGGGTTGAAAAGTGAATAAAGAGTTTCTGTTTCTGTGAAATATCATTTGACTCAATTCATTCTTCATCTAAGGTGAATGTTACCTGTGAGACATTTATTATGTTAGGTCATATTAATGACTGTATTCTCATATTCTTACATCTGATTCTTTATAAGGTAATTAGTTTCATGTTTTTACTTATCCTCTGATACCAGGAGTGATGATGAGGATGATGACTATGGCGTTTATCGTTTAGATTCAGAACCAAGTCATTTCTCTCATGCCAATGACTATTATGGTGCAGTCAATATCGAGGAGTTCGATAATGTCTATGGACCACACAATGTGCATCTTGATGGAGATAACACGAGTTCCTTATTACCTGAGGGTTTTGATACTCAGGGTGTAGAGGGAAGTCAGGAACTCAGGGAAGAATCATATGAACACAATAATTGTGATGAGTGCGAAACTTCTCCATATGACCTGCAAAGTACAAATGCAGAACCTGTGGATTTCGAGAACAATGGGCTACTTTGGCTCCCTCCAGAGCCTGAGGATGAGGAAGATGAGAGAGAAGCTGTCTTATTTGATGAGGACGATGATGATGGTGGTGGTGTTGGTGGTGCTACTGGGGAGTGGGGATATTTGCGTTCTTCAAATAGCTTTGGCAATGGGGAGTGTCGTACTAGAGAGAAGTCAATTGAGGAGCACAGGAATGCGATGAAGAATGTGGTGGAAGGTCATTTTAGAGCTTTGGTAGCTCAGCTTTTGCAGGTTGAAAACCTACCTCTGGGTGATGAAGACAACAAAGAGAGCTGGTTGGACATAATTACATCTTTGTCGTGGGAGGCTGCCACACTCCTTAAACCAGATACAAGCAAGGGTGGAGGAATGGATCCTGGGGGATATGTGAAGGTCAAATGCATAGCTTGTGGGCGTAGGAATGAGAGGTAATTTTGATCTAAAGTCTGTGTATGGTTTCACATTGCAGTGCAGCTTAAGGCACCGTCATTCAGTGTAGTATTTCAGTAGACTAAATTCAGAATGGTTCCTAAAATTTTAGCTTATATTTGTGACAGTCCTGTTATGTCTGCTTATGCAAGCATTTCTTGTTGATTCTATTATCAATGAGTATATTTTAGCTATCGATTTGGGCTGAAGTGTTAATCATTAGCTATTTAACCATATCTCCTGTTATTGAACCATTTATGTGTCCAAGATGGAGATTTCCATTCTACACAAATATCATTGTGAAAGCTTATTAAAAGAAGATGGCCTTTGTTATTCTGTTAGACTGATGATTCATACGTTTAGGTTCTTGGAGGTGGATGACATGTTTTTGCTGAATAGATGCTATATGCTTGCTTGAATGTTCGCTTCATGTCTTCCATCACCACCATTTATTGCAATAAGGCTTCATTAAGGTTGTATGTTCTTGTAACAAATCACCCATTTTCATAATTTTGACGGCTTTTCATTTCATTTTCTTCAGTACGGTGGTTAAAGGAGTTGTTTGTAAGAAAAATGTGGCTCATCGGCGAATGACATCAAAGATAGAAAAGCCACGCTTTTTAATCCTTGGAGGAGCTTTGGAATATCAGCGTGTTTCAAATCTGTTATCTAGTTTTGATACTTTGTTGCAGCAGGTTGCCCTTTTCCCTTTATTTAGGCTTTGTAAGTTAACGATTTAAATATATAGGGTTTTGATAAGGGTTTGAACCCTGCCTATGTTTTGTGTCACTTACTTATCCTACCATTCATTTAGCAATCTGGGAGGTTTCTTCTTCTGATGGACTAAATTCTCTATCTTAGGAAATGGATCATCTGAAGATGGCAGTTGCAAAGATAGACTCACATCACCCTAATGTTCTTTTGGTGGAGAAGTCTGTATCCCGTTATGCTCAAGATTACCTTCTTGCTAAAGACATATCACTTGTTCTGAATATCAAGAGGCCACTTTTAGAGCGAATAGCCCGCTGCACTGGGGCACAAATAGTCCCTTCAATAGATCATCTCATATCACCAAAACTAGGGTATTGTGATATATTCCATGTGGAGAAATTTCTTGAAGTGCATGGCAGTGCTGGGCAAGGTGGGAAGAAATTGACAAAGACTCTAATGTTCTTCGAGGGTTGCCCGAAGCCCTTGGGTGTTACTGTAAGTCATTAATATAATTACATCACACATGGACATGGTGGATATACAAAATTCTGCTTAAATTTTGGGCATTAACTGGCACTTATTGTTGTTCTTCTTAGACCTTGAATGTACAGGCTAGTTACTGTATTTTCAGTTAGGTTATCTATACAAATATAATATCCAGGTGGGAGCACAAAAGCAATATAGCAGAGACTAGGAAATTCTAATCAGCTTAACAGGATCACTGACCAAGGATGTTAATATTGTAAGATAGAGTTCGTAGCTTGGACTGATGGATTGTGGGGTTGCAATTGCATGCCTGTTTTTGCGTTTGTAGTAGTAATTCCTTTTAATCTGTTTTCTATTTTAAGAAAATTAGAAAAAGAAGAGTCAGAAGTATTCAGATGAATTGAATTTGTTTCAGATTTTGCTCCGTGGTGCCAATGGGGATGAGTTAAAGAAAGTGAAACATGTTGTCCAATATGGAGTTTTTGCGGCTTATCACTTGGCTCTGGAGACTTCATTTCTAGCTGATGAAGGTGCTTCACTTCCAGAACTTCCTTTGAAGTCTGTGATAACTGTTGCATTACCCGATAAACCATCAAGTATTGACAGGTCTATTTCCACAATACCTGGTTTTAGTGTCCCAGCGGCTGGCAAGCCTCAGGGTCCCGAAGCTAGCAGTGAACTACAGAAATCTAATAAAGGCTCAATTTCCGATAGTGACTTGTGTACCAATATCGACCCCATTTTGAATATGGAAGGCTCCAATTCAATTTGCTCATCTAAAGCTGCTTGCTCTCAAGCTTTTCTTGGAGTTCATTCCTCTGGCTCTGTAGAACCTAGATCTCCCTTCGGTTCCTTGTCTCACCCGGGAGAGGATATCAGAGATTCCTACTGTAAAAAGCTCCCCGGAATTTGTGCCTCTGAAAATGATATTGATATGGGTTGTAAAGAATCTTTCCTGGCCAAAACAGATAAGGCTGGAGAAGCTTTGTTCAATGATAGATTGATCTCTAATTCTTTTGGAGCCTCAGAGGCATTAGAACATGGTGGTAGCAATAGCCATTCTGATAATGTTGCTTTAGTTGCAAATCTTGGAGAGGCTCCAGGATTTACATCCATAAAAAATCATAGTGATAATCACAATGAGGAGGTGGAATCTTCAAAGGAAGAGTTTCCCCCCTCACCTTCTGACCACCAAAGCATTTTGGTTTCCCTATCAACACGTTGTGTGTGGAAAGGAACTGTTTGTGAACGGTCCCATCTCTTTCGAATCAAATACTATGGAAATTTTGATAAGCCTTTGGGGAGGTTCTTACGAGATCATCTATTTGATCAGGTACTTTCTATTGTCAATCATGACCTTTTTCCTTTGCTAATTTGATATGAAATATATTTTTCTTCAGCACTGTCATAACACGAAGTTGTCATTCTTCTTTATTAGAGTTACCTTTGTCGTTCATGTGGGATGCCATCAGAAGCGCATGTTCATTGTTATACTCATAGACAAGGGAGCCTTACAATATCTGTTAAGAAACTCCCAGAGACTTTGTTACCGGGGGAAAGGGAAGGCAAAATTTGGATGTGGCACAGGTGCTTGAGATGTCCTCGAACCAATGGCTTTCCTCCAGCAACTCGCAGAGTAGTCATGTCAGATGCTGCTTGGGGTTTATCTTTTGGGAAATTTTTGGAATTGAGCTTTTCAAATCATGCAGCTGCAAACAGAGTTGCAACCTGCGGTCATTCCCTTCACAGAGATTGTCTTCGGTTTTATGGGTATGCATTTTCCCTTATGAACTGCTGAAACTTGCACTAAACAGTCTCAGTCCACCCCACCAAATAGAAAATGTTGAAGAAGAAAAACATTCAGGACGTGTATTAAATTTTTTCTGTCATTGTACCAGATAGACACTACATTCATAATTTTGTCGTAATTTCTCAGCTTAGACATCTGTAGGTTAGTCAGGGTGGTTTCATAACTGTTAACTCAAGGTGCTCTGATTTGGGTTTCTTGGGTTGAGTGGTCTAGACTTCAAGACATCTTGTCACCATTCTTAGTTTACCTTTTTGAGTTGCAGAGAAAAACTTGTTCTGTTGCATCACTTTGTTTCTTTTTGTTCTTTCTAAGTTCTCATCTAGACACTAAAGCAACGTTATTTGGTATCTTCTTATCCTATTGTTCTTACGTGTACAGTTTTGGGAGAATGGTTGCTTGCTTCAGCTATGCTTCAATTCATGTTCATTCTGTTTATCTGCCACCATCCAAACTCGAATTTTACTATGATAATCAGGAATGGATACAAAAAGAAGCAGATGAGGTGCAGTTTTTAAATCTTAGTTGCTATAGCAAGTGATTCTAAACTTCTCAGTGCTTATGAGATTGTTGATCTTGTGTTACTAGGTGGGTCATCGGGCAGAGCTTCTATTTACTGAATTGCGCAATGCTCTTAATCAAATTTTAGGGAAGAGACCACTTGCAGGAACACAGGATGGTGGTAAGAAAGCACCTGAATCAAGTCATCAAATTGCAGAACTTGAAGAGATGCTTCAAAAGGAAAGAGAAGACTTTGAGGTAGTTCACTTGAATCCCACCCCCATTCCACCTGCTCCTTCGTACTCAAAGTCTACCAAGCATTATGAAATTTTCATTTCCTTTTTCATTTGTTAAGGAAGTTCTATTATTTGCATTATTTAGTATCTCACTGGTGACAATGGCATTGTTTAGGAATCACTGCGAAAAGTTATGCATAGGGAGGTGAAGTTTGGCCATCCTGCAATTGATATTCTTGAGATCAATAAATTGCGGAGGCAGTTGCTTTTCCACTCTTATGTTTGGGACCAACGCCTGATTCATGCTGCCAGTTTAAGTAACAAAGGTTTTCAGGAAGGTTTGAGCAGTTCCCTTCCGAAACTCAAGGAGAAACCTCTCAGTTCTATGGAGAAGCTTGCCGAGACAAATATAAACTCCAAGCCAGGTAAAGGAGTTAGTATTTGTGATTCATCTTTTCTGGAAACAAAGCCCGATATAAATGTTAATCAAGGAGGAGATGTTGGCTACTTTAGCCCGCCTGGAGGGGTTCAGAACAAAACTGAAATGGGTCTAGACCTGAATCATAGTAATGAGGCTGATCTTTCCACTCCTTCCTTTCCAAATGTCATAGATAAATCTGATCCATTGGAATCTGGAAAAAGTGTACGAAGGGCCCTCTCAGAAGGGGATGAGTGTCCAACAGTGGCAAATTTATCTGATACCCTTGATGCAGCTTGGACTGGTGAAAGTCATCCAACTAGTACAATACCTAAAGACAATGGCTATTCTATTCCTGATTCAACCTTAGTAAATTCTCCAACTGCAATAAGAAAAGTTGCATCTAATTCAGATTTGCAGAACTATACTATTGACCAAGTTGGGGTACAGGTAACCCATTCTCTTAGCTCTCCATTGCATCTTAAGGGATTCGACAAAAATATTTCCTTGAATGCTCAGAAGCTCTTTATTGGTGAGGGCAATCCTGTTTATGTTCCATTGTTCAGGGAATTGGAACGGCAAAGTGGTGCCAGGCTGCTACTGCCTATTGGTGTTAATGACACTGTTATCCCTGTGTTTGATGATGAACCCACTAGTATTGTTGCATATGCACTTGTCTCGCCAGATTACCATTTGCAGATCTCTGAGTCTGAGAGACCAAAAGATGCTCTGGATTCTTCAGTCTCATTACCCCTTTTTGATTCAGCAAATCTTCTCTCACTTACCTCTTTTGACGAGGCAGTTTCTGAGACCTACAGGAATCTTGGTTCGTCTGATGAGAGCCTCATATCCACGTCACGGTCACGGAGCTCTCAGGCTTTGGACTCACTCTTGTCAAAGGATTTACATGCTAGAGTTTCTTTCACAGATGATGGCCCCCTTGGCAAGGTGAAGTATACAGTGACTTGTTACTACGCAACACGGTTTGAGGCTTTAAGGAGGACATGCTGCCCTTCTGAAATAGATTTTGTGCGATCTCTTAGCCGTTGTAAGAAGTGGGGTGCCCAGGGTGGAAAGAGCAATGTTTTCTTTGCAAAAACCTTGGATGATCGGTTTATCATCAAACAAGTCACAAAGACGGAGCTGGAGTCGTTTATCAAGTTTGCACCATCTTATTTTAAGTATTTGTCAGAGTCAATTAGTACTCGAAGCCCGACTTGCCTGGCAAAGATCCTGGGTATTTATCAGGTATTCTTCGTTGCTTTTGCTTTCACCAAAATGCTTAATGACTTTATGTTGAGGTCATAACCTGAGCTATAAAATTATCATTTGCCTTGGTAACTAACTGCTTCTCCTGCTGCTGCTTTCTTGTTCAGATATGGAACTAGCAACTAGTTATAATAAGATCAATTAGTAGATCTTACCTCATTCATATTCACATCTCAATCTGGACATCTTGCCTGTGTAACGGATGCAAAAGTATTTCATGTGGATTTTCTTACTTGTCTAATCTAGATTGAGAAAACCAAGTTCTTTTGACTTGCAACCCAAAAAAAAATTTCACCATAAAAAGAAATCCTGAATATGATATACTACTTTTCACTATATCTCAGTCTAACCCAAATTCTTCATTTCCTTTTTGTCATGAAGGTTTCATCAAAGCATGGTAAAGGAGGAAAAGAGTCCAAGATGGATGTTTTAGTAATGGAGAATTTGTTATTTCGACGGAATGTCACACGGCTTTATGATCTCAAAGGATCTTCTCGATCACGTTATAATCCAGATACAAGTGGGAGCAATAAAGTTTTACTGGACCAGAATCTGATTGAAGCAATGCCAACTTCTCCAATTTTTGTGGGTAACAAGGCAAAGCGGCTACTAGAGAGAGCTGTCTGGAATGATACTGCATTCCTTGCTGTAAGTTAGATTTAACTCCCTGTTGCGGTATTAATGTTTTCTCAGCAATCAGAAATCCTACTGTTTTGTTGTGTGATTTTTGTGGCATCCATGTTTTGCTAATATACTTTCATCGATTTTGCCAGTCAATTGATGTGATGGACTATTCATTACTTGTTGGCGTGGATGAGGAAAAGGATGAGCTAGTTCTGGGGATTATTGATTTTGTGAGGCAATATACATGGGACAAGCACCTTGAAACTTGGGTGAAGACCTCAGGCCTTCTCGGCGGACCGAAGAACACGTCTCCCACTGTGATTTCACCCCAGCAGTACAAGAAACGTTTCAGGAAAGCTATGACCACTTATTTTCTCATGGTACCTGATCAGTGGTCTCCCGCAACGATCATTGCTAGTAGGTCCCAATCTGAACTTTGCGAAGAAAATGCGCAGGGTGATGGAGAGCTGTGACACCTTTTAGCCTGTATATGTCGAGATTTAAGCCGAATAATCTCAACAATTTTTACTTGTATATGTGAAAATCTGAGCTGAATGAATAATGTCACTGCAAAGCTATATATCAATATTCCTCAATTTCTCTCGTTTTCCTTGTCTTGCTCCCAATGTCATTTTTTAAATAATTCTTTTGATATAGGCATTCAAAACTTTTTCTTTATAAGAAGACTTGGCAAGGAATTTTTCGTGAGGCATATTTCTTAAGCAAAGTTGATATCTTTGTCTCTTTCAGGCTATTCCCTTTGAAAAGTCCGTCTTTGGATGCTCAGCCATCACTTGGCAAATCCAAAGTAAAAATGATAAAGTATATATTAAATGCACGACTACGGTTAGATGTTGATCCAGCGGTGTTCCTTGACAGCAAATTTCTTGGCTCCACATGTCTATACTAGTTCATATTTATAATTATTATAAATAAATAAATAAATAAATAAATAAAACTAGTTTATATAATTTATACAAACTAAATCAGTGGTGATGATATCCCTAAACCCTAAAGATGAGAAATGGGGTCTAAGATGAGAAATCATGCTTAAGATTTATATTTAGTTTCTTATTTTGTTGTTAAGTATAAAACACATAGTAATCTCGTTAAGATATTATTTCCCTGATACGGTTATATGTTTTTATAATTCAGGATTTTATAATATTTTCTTATTGGGTAAATTTTACCTCATGCAAAAATTTCCGTCATAATGTTTTGAAAAAAATCTATTTGTGCAGGAGCCTTTTAGAAACGAGAAAACATACACATTCTCATAAGCTGTTTGCAATTATGTTGTTGCGTACGGTCAAATCAATCCAAAGTAGTTTTAAAAAATTTTTAGTTTCTAAGGAATATTGGAACACATAATTATTTTCTCTGAATGACAGGGCGCCAAATTTGCCAAATTTTGTATCTTGATGAATGTTTTCTGCCGTTTTAGTTTTATACAAGTAAGATTTGCTTTGTTGCTAAATTCATTGGCATGGGCAATGCAAGCTAATGATAAGCTCAGGCATCGGCAAGGTCTCAGTCTCGTGTTATCATAAGCTCAGGCAAGGGCTAAATTCTGTGCGCCTCGTTGAGTTATCGGGGAAAGGCCCATTTTCCAGTTGCAAATAGCATATTCTGAATCTATCATATAAAAAGAATGACGTTTACAAAAATAGAAAATGTGCTTCACTGAAACAGCCTATGAGCAATCTGGCTGACAAAACACCCTATAACACTACCCATCGGCTGATTATCTGAAGCCAAAACTGATACATATATTCGTCCTTTCACACAAAAAAGTGTTTCAATATTGCTGCATTTCTCTAATCTAACAATAAAAACCTCTAGATCAGCCAGCTAATAAGAACAATGTTTAGGTTCACAAACACTCTATAAGAGATTATCCAGTTGTGCTTGAAGTTCTTGTATGGAAGGCATGTTTATGATGCCTTGTATCTCTTCGGGGGAATACTCGGCCTTTAGCAGGGACTGTACTTGCAAATGAGCTTCCACGATATTTGTCCTGCATTAAAAAAAATAGTTTGCAACTTGTTGAGATGTTGGGCGTGATAGATATTATTGGTGGAATGATAAGTAGCTATTATCGATTAAACTTTCGCACTTCTTAGGTGTGGTATCAATGCATAGATCCAAATTAAAAGCATCCAATCGTCAGTTCCAAATGTTACTAAAGGAATATAAACAGTTGATATCAACTTAATCAGTCCGAGGAGTGCATGTGGAAAACCATAAAATTGTGCCTTGTACATGTGAATCTTGCACTTACTTTATGGGTTTGAACAGAATAGTTCGCGTTGATGGGTTCTGCAGATAAAGCTTCATCTTCGTCATTACTATTGGCAACTCTTGCTGAATAGCAGCAGCTACCTGTTCCAGATATGCATTACGGGGATTAGCTCTAGTTGAACCTTACGACTGAATAAGTTATTTTAATATGTGAAGTCCTATGTCCCAAACAATGTCAATTTTGATGTGAAACAAGAACCCCAGCAAACAAATATATACACAGCCCTCACCAACATTGCTCTCCACCACAGCAATTATTTTAAATGCATACCTTTTGAACAAGTTCAGCCACCTTATCCGGAGTTGCAAAAGCTTGATCTTTGAGTGGTTTGGCCATAACCGACTGTGCCTTTTGATTCTGGCTGCCAGATGACATTGCAACTTTCACAGCTGTGACCTATAAAAAAAGCACAATGAAGATCTTTTAGACATGATTAGGCAATTTATTCTAACATTCTGTTTGTTTATTACTTGTATACTTATATTTAAGTGTCTGGTCTCTCATTAGCTCCAAAATACAAGACAATTTTCCAGCCATGATACTAACGGGGAAGTGACAAACACAAACCTTCGTAACAAATGAAAGCATAGGATCCACAACCAGCTTAGTTACTGACATTATGAACTCCTCACAAGTGGTTTTCAGGCTTTTCTCCAATTCCTGCAAGTACATTAGCATGAATGGAAGTGAGGTAACGACCAATTATGTTAATATAATGAAGCATCCACAGAAAATGAACCCCAAAGTGACAACAAATAAAAACAAAACCTTGCTCTGAAATAAGAAATCATAGATTGAAAGGAAAATTGACAAACCTTCTTAGCATCTATTTGACTTTCCAAAACTCGGGGAGATAGGGTCCTTGCCAATGAAGTTGACCTGGACCAATCAAATAAAGAGGCTTGACCTCTAAGAATTCGTCTTAGATGCTCCTGCGCAAGGAGATTGAAAAATATTAAGATTTCCATTCCATCAAATTTCAGGCATTTAGGGAACTTTTAATGACGCATTGTTACATTTTCTCAACCAAAAGAAGAAGATGCATGGTTACCTAAACCACATAAACATTCTAAACATCTTGGTTGATGAAACATGCCTGTCTGGTTGGGTAAAAACGAAACCTAAACTAGAGAACTTATGAGTTATTTGAGAAGAATAAATTAGCTCCATTAGTGGGTTGTGGGCCACTTCTCTTTGTAATGGATGCTACAACAATGCACCATTTCCCCTGCTATTTGAAACCCTAATAATAATATAGCAGTTGGATAGGACAAATTTAGCTTTGGAGGTACTAACCAGCAAGTGTGAGAAATCGAGTTCCTTATGTGTGACAGAAAACTCAATATCAAACGGTGCAATCTGTGAAGACAAAATAAATGTGTTAATAAGTCATTTTTAAAAGAATAACCACTTATGATATATACAGCAGAGATAAGGGATCACCTGCTCCCTTAAGATAAGAAGATTCTTTATGAGGAAAAGCTGACCATCCATTGGTGATGATCTCCTTGCAATGAGTTTGCTCGCTTTCTGGCAAATGAAAGGAAAGACAAACTTTTGTCACCATATTAAGGCAACACTAACCAAATCCCAGCATCTTAATAAACACGGATAACTTATATGACACCAGAGTTACATAATAAAATTAGTGTAGAACTATTCACCTGGATAGATGTTGAACAAACTTCAACCACTTCCTGAAAGACAAAAAAAAAAAAAAAGGGCCAATTGTTTAACAAAATTCATATAAAGGGAATTTATTTAAGACAAGTATAACATGTGGTGGCTGTACAAAGGCTTAAATACCTGTGCTAAACCAGTGAAAACTCCTGGTTCTAAACAGCGATACAACTTTGAAAGGCAAGATATCGTTTTCTCTAGAGGTGGATACCACGTTTTGAAAACTAGGTTTTCATCAGCCTGCTGTTTGACAAAAAAATAATCACAGGTGAGTCCATTAAAGCAGCCAACAATGACACAGAACTGGAGCTAACAGTAGAAATTACCAGCTTGGAAATATTTACATGGGCAAAGGCATACTAGTGTCCTAGAGGTAGACTGCAAACCTAACAGATATCTTTGACAAAAGAAGTGATTAAATAAACTCTTGGGTCACTGAATGGCATCTCTAGAATCCGTAGTTTGTTTATCAGTTGTGGACATTTCAATAAGTGAACTACCAATATCAACAGACTGAACAAGTAACTCATTGAGGGCATGGAAGATTACATAATGGAATATCAGAATTAATAAGCCATGTGCTGGTGTCCCATAAGATATAATTTAGGGACTAGGCAAATTTGACGACAAGATACATATCTAAAAATATACTCTATGTCAAAGAGAAAAAAAAGGAAATGGCAAAAAATTTACAGTAGTAGTTTCAAGATTATCTGCCACAGATCTTTCCAGCTTTGCAGGGTAATCCAAGTCTTCATCCAAAGGAAAATAATTTGCTATCTGAAAAGAAACAAGAGAAATCTTAAATGAATAAATAGAAAGAAAAAAAAGCAAAAGGAAAAACGTAGCTAGTCATGTAAAATATACAAGATATGCTGGAAAAGTAAAGTAGAAGTGCTGGCTAAAAAGTGGAAAACTGGAAACAATGAACAGGGGAAAGACCAAACATCAGTAGAAAATTAAGAATAAATGTAAATACTTTTTCCTTCTACAGCATGCAAGCTCTTGTGTCTCCACTGGAAAATAAACTTGTTTTTGCAAGCTCATTGTCATTTTAAGCTAGATATTAAATTGATGTAAGACATAGATTAAAATCAAGCAACACGATACAGCAGACCATTGAATCAACAAGTTCAATCAATATTCAAACAAATGAATATTTCCATTCATTTCATTCTACCATTTAGGAAAAGGATCACTTTCCATTTCCCATTTGTTTAATTGAGAAGTTCCAGTGTTTCAACAAGGATGTCAAAAGTGTTACTCCTTATAGTAAAAGATATCCAACAAGATTTAAAACAACCTACTGAAATAAAACATTAAGCAATGTTACGAAAAACCACCACTATCATCAATCAAGCCGGAAAAAAAAATATAGAAGTGGACAAAGTAAATTGAAAGAATTATGATAACAAAGAGGTAACAGCTGTCATATGAAATGAAATCAACAAACAATAACTCCCAGGAACAGGAATCACCTCATCACGAATATGTGTTCGAGCACGGAAAGTCAACCGTTCATGAACATCTGCAAGAATTCTCTCTAGTGTAGGACGTAGACCAGCTAATGATTCACTTCTCCGACTTAACTGTTCACCTAGGACTTCAACTTTCAATATATCAACAAGTTCGCAAAGAAAATCAACATTTGTTTCATGAATAAGTTTTGGCCGCAGTGTATCATACAAATATGTAGACCTGCATTAAGTTATCACCATAAGAAGGTTATTATATAGTTTGAAGTGCACATAAACCAATCAAAGAGCCAACCTCCACCTTACAATGTAACAGCCTAACAAGGAACAAAGCGAAAAAGACAGAAACCAATCAAGCTTGACTTGCCTCTGGCACATGTAATTTAACAGAGATTGCCTTACCCCAGTTATTACACGTCAACCTCTAAATAAAGCAAGAGAGAGATAGAGAGGGAGAGAGAAAAGGAGACCTACAGAGGATCTATCAATGGAGCCAAACTTGAAACGTCCTCTGCAGAAGATGGGAAAAAATGATAAAAAAGTTGATGCTCAAGCTGACAGACCTGCAAATAAGTAGTTTCAAATTCAATTACAATAGAAACTTTTGTCCTACAACATGAATTATTATATTATATTCTGAAAATGAAAAATAGAATGAAAAACCTTGATCCAATATAAAAGAAAAACAGAAAATGATCACTCTCACCAACTATGACATGGAATCCAAAGATTGCTAAATTGTACCAAGTGTGACCTTACAGCATACTCAATATATCTATGCAGCATAAATTGATATATGACAGTAAGTTGCATATAATATTTAATCCCACATCACAGATATCTTATCCTGTCCTTAATTAGGACAGGATGAATCATACCATCCTCAGTTTATATTTATAAGTCCTTCATTGCCAGTTTTTTTAAAAGGAGTCTATTTCGATGAATATCCTTGTAACATATATATATATCTTACCTGCATTAGATATGCACATCCAGACCTAGTCAATGATGGCAAGGCCTCTTTCTTGGCAAATTCAGATATCCGTTGATGTACTATACCTCTTACCTGGATAAAAAGGGGGATAAGATAAAAGTGATAAAATGAATAAACTAATATGGTAAACAACCAATGATCCTTTTCAAAAATTATAAATAAATAAATAAATATAGCGCACCAAGGAAAGTCTCTGTTCACAATATAGTTTGTGGCATTCGGCCAAGATCTGAGTATACTCTTTCCTTGATGATCTGCTTTCAATTTCCTCCAGCACTGGCTTAAGCTGCAGAGATTCTATTTGTTAGACATCAACACCTAAATGAGTTTTTAGTTAATGCACAGAACTGCATTCCCATATTAAAAATACTAGTGTAAAAACGTTTTCCAGGATCAACTTGCAATCAGCCTTTCAGGCCCCAACTGCTAAATGCAGTAACCACATTTCAATTAATCCCATAGATCATTCCAAGCCAAAAGGGGTTACTGTTACCTCACTTGCTGCTGCCTTGAAACGGACATATATAACAGATGCTTCCACACCCTCAGAAACAGATGCTTTGCTGCCCCCACTACTTCGGATAGCTGCCTGAACCTGATGCAAGGCAGTGAACATAAGACAAAGTGGTGTAATATGCATTAATGCATGTATATACTGAAGCCTACTATGAAAGATGTGTTCATGGTAACTCAGTTCAATATGGTAACTTACCTGAGAAGAAGCACCTTTGAGAACTGAAAGTACATGAGAACGAATCATGCCCAAAGCTCGAGACTGTCCAAAACATGTATATTTATATATTACTGAAGGTCAAAATAAATCTTACAAGAAGATGAATCTCCATTCTATACCATTCACCTAATCAAACCTCTGGCAAATTACCTGCAATTGTCGAAATTTGAGTAGGTAAACACTGGATTCTGCATATTGTGGATTGCTTTCAACATACCTATAGTAGGAACAAGTCATTTGAAAACAATAAGTTCTAATCTCAATAATATATCCTTATTAAATGCTCATTGTTTCCTAGTATCAATGACAAATTTGCAAGTGTTTAACGGAATAGTGTCTGGGGCATAGAATTACTAATAATAAAGGTATCCCACTTACGATATGCAATCATCAAGGCGTTTGAGAAGAGGGAGAAAGTTCTCATTTAGAACATTCATGTTTGGAGAATAAAAATTGGTCGTAATCTGCACAAAATTGAAGATTTAAACATGAATTATGCATATGATATGTTTATATGATGAATATAAACATATATACTCTGGATGGTATTACATACAGACTTTGTGCATCATGTTATTTTCTTACAAATCTAAACCAACCAAAGAAGGTAAGATCCTTGGCACAAAGCTTCAAAACATATATAATTCAGTTTAAGTTTGAACAACACTACAAAATAATGCCTGAAAAGGAAAATTCATGCTGAGGAGAAACTGACTTATGCATATTCTGCAAAACTTAAAGCTTCAACACAGAGAAAAATAAAAAAAATAAAAAAAAATTCATATTATTATATCCATTCATTGCCACATATATTAGAGGAAAAAAAAAAAAAAAACCCCCCACAATCTCAACAAAGGAATATTATTCTAGGTAAGGTAGCATTCAAACCTTACATTCTCCAATTCATCAAAGTAGTTCAGCTTACTGCGGAGTGCTTCTGAAAATTCAATCAGTCGTTGCTTCTCTATTAACTGCAAAGGAGAAATGCGTAAACAGCAAGTTTTAAACAAGTTTTCAAGCACCACAAACAGTGGTTTAACATGACACCAAGGAAAGTGTAACAAAGAAAAAGGGTGACAATTGAAAGAAAATCCCACCAGTCTGTCACATGCATCGTGGAGAGTTTTAGTCTTCGTTGCTACCGCCTGATGCTGAAGTTGTAGTTCATTAAACAAGTCTAGGGTGTCATCCACCTGCATAGAATGAAGCCCAGCTCTTTCAAACAAGCATAACAATCTAAAACAAAAGTGCCTTCAATGATACTAATAGACATATAACCAATACCTGACCAAGTATACCATCACATGTCTGTATACGCTCTGTCAAAGTGTCTACATAGTGGCGATACTTCTCCTCTGTCTTAAAAGTTGAAAAACCCATAACAAAAAAAGAAAAGATGTGCAATAAGCGCATATGCACACTTGCTTAAATCATAAGGAGCTGTGCTGGTGCAAAAATTGAGTACTAACCTCCGACTTCAAAGCGGCTTCAAGATCTGTAAACCATTTGTAAAACTGCAGGTAGAAGAAGCTAAGTTGCAGTGAAATAGCCATTGAATTGGAATAGACAAAGGAATGTGATGGTGAAAATTTACCTGATTTGTGTTGACGAGAACGGCTTCTATAGCAACAGAGTGTTCCGAGCCAAAGGAGCTGTCCTTGGTGGAGACAGACAGGGCACTTTGATGTCCTGTACGGTCCTGGCCCTAGAATTAACGCAAAATAATAAAAAATCATGTTATTATGGAGATAAATTCGTGACGACAATGGAAGAGAAATAAATAGATGAATTTGCATTTGTAAATAATCTGACCAAATTGGGAGGGAAGGGTCGCTCTGCGACGGAATGCGATAGGGTTGCAATGGCCGCTTGCTGCTGCTCCGTTAATGGCGTGTTCTGCAGAGCGAGCGAAGAAAGAAAGAACTATATCAAAATCCATATCGAAAGGATCTGATCCGATCCGATCTGATCTGATCTGAAGCTTGCTAAGTGTAATTATAGTGAATAAAATTTGGAGAAAAATCAGATGCATATGAACTGAAATTGTGAATTTGAATCTAGGGCAATGAGGCTGTGCCAAATTGAAAGAAGAGGAAGCAAACACCTGTTCCCAGTTAGATGCGAAGTTGTAGCCCTTGGAAATGGCTCCAGATTTTGGAAGGTTGGCCTTACTTGCCATTCTTAATCTCTTCAACCTTCGTCGCTCTCGCTCTCACAATTCACAGTTCAGACAACGCTTGTGGTTGTCTTCATCCCAATTGCCTCCGCCTATTTCTCAGTTCCGTCGCTTCCTCTTTTTCTTCTGTACGGGCTTTCAACGATAAAGAAGATTTAAACGCGAGCTCTTTGTGTGTATTAGCATCAGGACGACGCCGTTTCGGTTACGGAAAACAGTTGAAAACGGTGCGAAATTGCTTGGTCCTTTTGCCTCTCTTTTTTCATCTTTTATTTTCTGTTTGTAACATTGCTTTGTCGCAGTAAAATTTTAGTGACGCAATGTTTTTTTACCCTTGAGTTGTACCACGGTTATGAATTTTGAACTGTACAAGTGATTCATGCAATAGGTCTATATTTCCATTACAAAACCATTAAAATGAGAGTGAAATTAACCAGACAAAATGGGGGAAAAACATACTGGAAATTTTTATAAACTTTTAAAAAACTGTTCAAATATTGAACACAACTGTAGACCCAAAAAAAAAAAAAAAATTACAAACTTGTGACATTTTGCTAGGTTCCTTGCAGACCCTTTACAAGAAAGATACAACAAGAATACATGAACAAGATGTTGCAAAAGTTTTAGCAAGAGCTGAAGTGTATTAGTCCTTAACATCAGTGACACCTTCCGGAGAGATCTGAAACCGTGCTTCGGCCTCAGCCAGACAAGGAGAACTTATTACTTTACAGATCCGCTCCTCGCCTCTTCCTTTCCGGACAGCAAGCCTATCATAAGAAGAGATAAGTGACTAGAAATGCTAACACAAGAGTAATTTGTTCTGAGAGGAAGGTAGAGAATGAAGTTAGAAGGACAAACCTTGTTGTGGAAGCATGCGCCATGATGTTACCACCAATAGGCTTAACTTGAGGCCCGGCAAAGATTGCAGAACCATCCACTTGTGCAACTACTTGATTTGTGATAACAACAGCCACACCGAACTGCAGTCACAGTGTACAAAAAGGGAAATACCAATAAATAACAAAGCTAAACTAGGAGGTCTGAGTATGTATTATAAGTGAAGCTGTAAAATTTTTAACCTCATCTGCTAACTTCTGTAGGCTCCGTAGAAACTTTGCAAGATGCATTTGCCGGGCTGAAAGTTCTCCTCTTCCTGAGAAATCTGTTCTGTAGAGGGCTGTTGCACTATCTACTATCATGAGAGCAAACCTACAGAGACATCCGTTAAATAATTAGTCTTAACCTAAAAAGTTGAAGACTAGACCAAACTCTAAACAAGCACATAACTAGAACCGAGAGGTTCACAACAGACCTTGATTCATGACAATTAACAAATCTCTATACGAGACAAGAGAAAAAAAATGATAAAGTGTTACACCTTGTTTCTACCATCATGGAAGCTGCTTCAAGCAAGAGCCTTGACTGATGGTCCGTGTTATAAGCTCTAGCATATGCCACATTCTCCAAGACATCAGCACCATTGAGTCCAAACCTGTACCAACAACACCATTGACCATCTAGCATACATAAACCACAAGAGCAAGTTCACCTCAAAATATTTATATCAAACCTCTCTGCTATCTGTAAGAGTCTCTGTGGCCTGAAAGTACCCTCAGCATCAATGTACATTGCTTTTCCCTCACCACCTCCTTGATCCAATGGGAGCTGAAACATCAAAATGAATCAGAAGTCCACTATAGTGAATTGAAATTATAGGTTGTAGTTCGGTGGTTTCTGTACCAGCACAACATGTTAAAGAGAAAAGAAAGTCACTTACTTGGCAAGTGACACAAAGCGTGTGACACAGCTGGGTCTTTCCAGAACGGAACTCACCATATATCTCAGTAATAGATCCAGTCTCGATTCCTCCTGTCAGAAGAAAACCACGTGGAAACTTTGATACCACAGAACTATCAACTGAAGTTTAAAGTATTACATTCCTATCGGTAAAACAAGGACTCAATTCTAAGAACTTGCAAGTTCTTGAAATTGGAGACAGGTCTTGGTTAAAAAAAGAAGAACCGTGGAAACTGACCCTCCAATATCTTATCAAGTTCTCTTGATCCGGAAGTAATCTGAATGATTTCGAGTCTCTGAGCGTGGAGCTGACTAGCACTAGTAAAACCCAAAGGCACAAGTTTGGATGCTGTCAATGAAATGAAACAAGCCAGGCAATGGGATATCAAATTATCACAAATAGTGAATAGCTTCACACATAAAAATATTGGGAAAACGAGAAAAATAGATAACAATGAATGACATACCTGCTTCAATGATCTTGTCAACTTTAGCTTCGCTGATTCCTTTGATCTGCAGAAGATCCTTTCTTGGAGAGTATGCAACAGCTTCAACTGTGCAAAGACCCGCATCTTTGAGCTTCTTTACATCAATGGAAGCTATGCCTGATGTCTTTATTTGAAAAAATAAAAACATTCCATAATCAATTAAAGAAAGATTTCTACTTTGATAGAAATATCATTGGTCAGTGAAAATACGCAATCCAGTTATAAATTTCATCTCCACCGGGATGAACTGATCTGTAACAAACTAAACCCATACGACTATCAAAACCAGAAAGAGATAGGCCGTTGGCTAGGGTTTCGAATTGCAGGTAAAGAACAAAACCCATGACTGATAATTAAAAGTAAAATGATAACACTATTGGATTTCATCGTACGATGGTCAAAACGAGAATAAATTGCAGAAACCCATAGGAAATATTGAATCTTGAACAAAAATTTGCAGAAATTCGAACCCAATTCAGAGAAAAAGAAAAACCCTTTCTTCAATTTTGAAGGGAACAGACGAATCTAAACATGATAAACCACTGGAAGCATATTGAAGAAGAACCCATTTGGGGAAGCCGCTGAATTGTTCGAAATGAGTGTAAATTTGAAATGGGTTACCTGAAGTTGTTCAACGGGGACAGGGCCGTGCTGCATTTCTTCGTGTTCATCTTGTTGTTGGGCCGTCTTCTGGTTGCTCTGTTGCTCCATGCCTTCGCTAATAGTACCTCCACGACCACGACGTGTGCTCCTACACCACAACTGATCCCAAAACACAGAAGGAGAAACAGAACACGAGATGAGACAATGGGGAAGAAGGAGAGAACTGATATTTTCAAAAGCGTTTTAGGGGCGCCAAAGTACACACAGCTTGCCGGAGAAGCTTACTGAAAAAGGCTCTACAACCTATCGATATGGGCTTGGATCACAACTTTCTTCTCCAAGGAAATGTGCTCTTGGCCCAATTTTGTAAATCCAATTCGTCATACAACCATCTCAGCCTAAATGTCACAACTACAAATGGATGGGGGTGTGTGTGCCTGTCCCATTGCATCCAAATTCAAATCTTCTTTCGTAAATTAGAATAATTTATAATATTTATAATATCGGTTAGACATTAGATAATGAATAAAAGGACTCAAATTAATTTAAACTACTAAAGCAAAACTTTCATTTTTAATGTGGGATAATTCTCTAAACAATCAATTTGTTTAGTATTGCAAGAAATATAATCTACATGAAAAAAGAGTAATCCAACATCGAAAACTCATTATAAAAGAAACAAACACCTATAAGGATAGACTTTACCATTGCTGAGCCTTATAGCATAAGCTTGTAATTAAGTGAGACATTAAAGATTAGACTGGACTACACTAGTAAAATGCCTACAACCCTATCCAATATGGGTAAGTAGCAAATTGAATTCATACCTTGCATCTGAGGCCTTCAACAAGATGAATGGAGTGGTGTCTCTACAAGCCTTGAAGGTCTTAGCGGCTTCACCAACCCCTCATCCCACGATCACTTTTTATTTTCCTTGGGCATTCACGTGATCATAAAAATAGCATTCATATTTACCACTTTAATCACAATCTTCGGGCTAAATGAATTAGAATCAACACGCAAGTTTTTGAACTTTTTTTTAAAAGGGAAATTCACTATTATACCAAATATAGGGGCCAAATTATTAAAAAAAAAATCATACATGAAATGGACTTTAGAAACACACCCGAAGCTCATTTACAACATAACAAAGAGTCTTTTAACTTCTTAGAAATTACAAAACTTTCATCAATTTCTTAAAACAAGCCTAACCCCAAAACCTCCTAAAAAATCCAAAATACTCAATAGGACATCAAAGTAATTTTTATTTATATTATTAGTGTTAAGAATAGGTATATAACTAAATATATCTTTTTTTAATCTCACAACCACTTTTCTTATTTTTCTCATCATACATACCATATTTTTTTAAATATATATTGTTCCCGATAAGCATATAGGGTTTATGATAGTAACCAAACTTATTAACATATATGAGCAATTAATTATGTAAAGGTGGTATCATCACTAGCCTATACAAATATAAAAACGTAAGGTTATAAGCTTAAAAAGATGCATATGCTTAAACTTTGGTACATGACTTTTAAGGTTACATGTGGTGTATGACAACTTCGATATCCACCTCTTCACATTAAATCCGGGTAACACATCCTTTTCATCCCAATCAATGGAGGCCAGAAACGAAAGTGACTCCAGTAGAAGGCAGCCATGAAGTCCCAGCAATAAAATTAGAAACAGTAAACTCAACAGCCTCATCAGCTCCGATCACATGAAACCCAGGCCATTGCACCCTTTTGCCCAATCCGGCCCCCGGCCCCCCATTCGCATACTCCGCGAAGTACAGTGTCTTGAGGCTGGATCCTCCAGCCCCAGGCCACTCCACCCAGCCTTGGGGTGCAATCACGTCGTCTATGGTTGATTCCATGACGATGGCTCTAGAGTATTGCTTCCATGGCCTCCCCAAATACGAGCTGTAGGAATGCTTAACTGGAGAGAAGTCCGAGCTGGGTATGATCCTACAGTTTTGGACCGAGAACCCAGTTTTTTGTCCAGGATCAGACCTACCATTTGCCAGAATTGCATTGTAGCCCTTGTGCCTGCGTAGCACCAGATCACAACTCTGAAACACAGCAGCAGCGTTGCCAAAGATGAAGTCTATTGTGCCATAGATGTCACATTCTCTGTAGAACTGACGGAGGGCATAGGCGTAGAGAGTGTCTTGGTAGCCAACAATGCTACACCTGTAGAGAACTGAGCGATCAGAAGAGATGTAGAGAGCCAAGGCTTGCTCTCCTTGAGGGCCTGCTGTGTTTTGGAACCCTATATCCCTAGCAATAAACCCATCTCCTGTTACGGCTGCCCATGCCATGCAAACCAGGAAGAAACATTACACAATGTTTTTGGCAATTGATGAAACCAATAATAAACATTACATGCACAATTCAATTATCATCCAAAATCTGGATGAAGATTATAGAGGTAAATAACACATTATTTTTATCACGTTGTTTGACAAGTACTTATTACAACTTTAATTATTAGGGTCAATTTTAAATGTTTAATTACACATTTCAATTGACACGTGATGTGATTAGTTAATTCAAAAATGTGGATTTTACCCTTCATGAGACTTGCAATGCTAACTAAAATTTGTTTACTAAACTATAAAGAAATGTTCTTTTGCCAGACAGTGTGTGGCAGCATAAAATGTTTTTGTTGCCAAATTGTGAAATCATTAGTAGTTATTGACTTTGTTTGAATGTGTGGTTAAGATTCACAGTCTAGCAATATATACACATGATCAGATAAATTTACCCCTAAATTATACATGACACTAAGACTGGCCCAATGGTAAAGTGAATGAATTATTATCATCTATCATTTGCCAACAATATAGACGTGACAAGACCCTATACATGACATTAAGACGGGCCCAATGTTAAAGTGAATGAATTATTACCATATATCATTTGACAGGAATATTATGAGAGAGAGAGAGAGAGAGAGAGAGAGAGAGAGAGTACTAACTGAAAGTAGCTGAGCCAGGCATGGAGGCACCTTTGGCAACGCTATCATCCCCAGTAATAATAGTGGAATATTTTCCATCTCCTATCAACGTAATACCATCTTTTTTAGTGTGAATCTTCTCCTCATAAACCCCTGCCTTTACATAAATCACAAACCGGCCCCCGGAAGCTGCATTGACGGCTTCCGATACAGTTTTGTAGTCACCCGATCCATCTTTGGCAACCACGGCATCAGCTTTTATGGTGGTTGCCTGAAGTAGTTTCCGGTCCCTTTGCGATACCCATTTGGCAAAAAGCCCTTGGTCAACACTACGGTGATTTGTGACCGTTGTTGTATGGTTACTTGTGATACGGTTGACAAGAGCTAATAGGTTACTTACCAACTGAGAAGCGTTGTCTATGCGCTTGGAAATTTGACCAGAAGCGTAGTCTTTGCAAGTGTCTTGGAAGGTCAACGCAGCACTGAGCCATGCTTGGATGTCATGCTTGTTTTTCCTTGGAGATTGTTTGAGTGCCAATAGGGATTGGTCTAGCCGCTTCAAGGACATGTTCATGAGCTCTTCACAATAATAGTCTGCATACATATTAATCAACATATGGTGAAAAAGGCTTGCATTCAGAGACAAATACTTACGTTTCTACACTATGAATCCGAACATATTTTGTGCGCACATATTAATGTTTAGATTTACAGTATGACTATTACCTTTGACGGAATGAACACGTTGAGGTTCACGGGCTCCAAGTTTGCCTCCCAATTTGAATTGGGAGCTGAAGTTTACAAACTCGAAGGTGGCCAACATGGTCTCAGATATGGTCTTGTTTGCAAGGGCCAACATTATATCAACATGCCCTAAACCAGACCCCATCATGGTTTGAACACATACGCTGGGATATCTAGTAAAGCTGCATTCCTTTTGAACATAAATTTGGTAGCTATCATTGGCTTGCCCTGCCCCTAACACCGAGGCCCCTCCCAGTGCCCAAAACACTACCACAAACTTCAACATTCTAAATACTACCAGAGAAAACAGACTCACAAATGTTTTAGCCAAAGAAAAGAGGCAACGGGCCCTGAAATATATAGGTGAAGGACGTGCAAAATATGTGGAAAAGTAAAGAGCCTTTTTACTGTTGGTTTGGTGGGCCCCTTGATGAAGAAGTGGGTGCTAAAATGTTCATGTCATTCCTTATAACGGACATTGCTGGCTCCTGATGCATCAGGAGCCTTTCCTCCTCCACATGCGACGTGGCCTCATTACCAAAAGACAACAGTTTTTTTATAAAAAAAAAAATAAAAAAAAAAACTCTTTTCAACTCTCTTAATTTAAGTTCTTTTAACTCAGGTCGTGCTTTTCTTTCAGAGAGACCTCTTCTTTTGATAACCTAACTCTAATAACCAGCGACGTAAACCTCCGACCATCGACCACGTAAATCTCCGATCATCAACAACATAAATTTCAAGCGAACTTAAGTAAATGATATGAAAACCAATTTACTTTAACAAAAGATATGAAAACCAATTAGCTTGCAAGGAGAGGAGAAAATTATATAACAAATTAAATACCTTTTATTTATTTATCAACAAAAGTTTATTATAAGCAAGGGTCTGGGAGTTTAAAGTAATTGAAGTTTGCTGTTGAGGAGGCTTGAGTTAAAGCTAAAACCAGCCAACAAGACTTGGGTTAGAGAGTTGAAATATGTAGAGGAGCAAAGGCTCCTGATGTATCACGAACCCAGCAATGTCCATCCTTAACCTTGACTGTGATTTGATAACGGCCTGTTTGTACACTTTTAGCACACACTTGGGGAGATCACATGATACATTTTGTACATATAAACGACGTAGTTTTTTTTTTAATTTTTAAAAAATATTATCAATAAATATCTACTTATATTATAACCTATCATAACCATAGGAGGTGGTGGTGATATGTCAAATTAATGCATGATTTTAAGTTGATTTGCGCTGCTACTCTTGACTTGAGTAATCTTATGTTTAGAAATCAGGTCACACTATAGTTTAATGCATTTATGGTGCAATTAATTATGCACCACCAATCTGCTGGCTGTAGGAGAATTTTTCAAAACCCAAATTATGCATTTTTGTTTTATTTTTGACAACTGTTATTGACAATCTAAAAAAGTCTGTTGAAGAATATGAGTCCCACATCGGAATTTTGACTAAATAAAATACAAAATATAATGAATGGTTCTACTATTAATAATACCGAGATCTTTTGTGAAAAAATCTCACACGTACTGGACTTTATATGCGGTTAAGTTGAAGACAATATCAGTATTGTTAGTAGTGGGTCGTGACCCATATCTCTGAATTTAACATGGTATCAGAACTCGAATGTAGTGTCATCCTACATTTGTTCGAGTTGAGTTTTTACTTTATATTTTTATACCGGAGTTTAGCATAATATTTTGTAAAGAAAATTTCAATAACAATTTCAAGGTTTTTGATTAGATTTTATTTGACATGTACATTGATAAAGTGGTTGGAGCTTTCCAGTTTTTTCAAGCGAAAACTAATTAATAAAAGCACATTAGATTGTGCAATTGTAGAAAGCGATTTCCAACCAACAAATGACGAAAGATATGGAAGAAATATTAATACCATGCCATCCTATTCCATTGCAGCTGTATCCTGCCCTAGCTAGTTAATGCAGCAGATATAATTATATTAATGCACACAACCTTGTTTAGAGATGCTCGCATAATTCTTTAATTTTTTTATACTTGTTATAGAAGGGTTCCAACAATGTATTAAAAGATCAAAACCGTTCTCTAAACCTTAGGTTATCGTTTTGAATTATATAAAGTATGATTGTTATAATACATGTGGTTAGTGTACCGTCATATATCGGTCGAGGGTCATGATCAGGTAGGCTTTTAATATCTGGGGGACATTAGCACATGCATGTGTGTATGTGATTCAAGTGATTGATGCAGAAAATAAGCACACGGGACAAGTCATGAACTGATCGAACAAGTAGTTTACCAGTCAAGATAATGAGAATTTCAGCCACCAATGATGAACAACAGTTCATGCTCCCAAACTTTTCGAGGAGGCTAGCGAGCTGTTTTGATACTTGGGCTACAAAAATGGTTGTGGATTTTGTTGTGTTCTTCAGATAGTAAATTCTTCCGTCTATCTCTAATGCTTCTGAAACCTTCGTGTGATTTTCTTTTCTTTATATAGTTTGTTTTAAGTCTTGTCTTGTCCCTATAGAGTCCGACCCGAAGATGAGATTTATTTTTCCTAATACGTGAGATTATTGTTCTTCAATTTAACAAATCTTTCGCCATGCTACCCTCAAATTTTCCCATTTTCAGTATTAAACGGTGAAACATTAAAAACCCAAAAAAAAAACACTTGATTAACTAAGGCGAAGAGACAACAAATTGGAACATGACACTAATCCATTTTAATTGGAATAACCGTGTATGAGCCCTAGGCCCAACCTTGAGATCCACCAACTCTCCGCAAGTGTTGATAAGAGTAGTCCATATTGACTTTTCTGGGTCGGGTCAGGTGGTCTTGACCCAACATGAGAGGAGTAAAGCAACGACGACGATCTGTTTGTAAAATCCATGTCGTTCGCTGGAAGCCCATCCCTTCCTCTGAATGTACAAACGACAAGTCATGACCATTCTCTCACTCAGTCACTGAAGCAGTGTAGCAGAGTAAATGACGGGAGAGAAGCTGCTCACGCTGCAGATAGATGGCTTCCGATGGACTTGGCTGATCTCGTGAGTGGTATCATCGTGCTTGAACAGCTGAACTCTAGTAATTACCCATTTCATATTATTTCGAAGAAATTAATCTTTGCTAATTTAGAAAACTAGTTCTCAAAAGCATTTTCTATTGTAATTCTCTTTCAAACTCGATATCTTTTGCAATTCAAAATCATCATCTTGTCTTTTCAAAAACCTGACGTATAGCCGCAGTATACTTAAGGAGTATAGCCGCGCGGCGATCGTATTTATTAGAAAATTTTGAAAAAACCGAAGTATAGCCGCAATATAATTAAAGAAAAAAAGAGAAGCCCATCAGGTGGTCTTGACCCAACCTGAGAGGAGTAAACCAACGACGACGATCTGTTTGTAAAGTCCATGTCGTTTGCTGGAACTCCCTCCATTCTCTCTCTCAGTCGCTGAAGCTGTGTGGGAGAGTAAATGGCGGGAGAGAAGTTGCTGACGCTGCAGATAGATGACTTCCGATAGACTCGGCCGAGCTCGTGAGTGGTATCATCGTGCTTGAACAGCTGAACTCTAAGCCTCCTGTAAGTAATTACCCATTTCATATTATTTCGAAGAAATTAATCTCTTCCTTTTAGCTTTTGAATAGATTAAAGCCAACCCTTCTAATGCACTTGTTTCAGAGTTTTTCACACCTACTTTTTGTGTGGTTGAGTCGTTGACATAATTTTTTATTTATTTTATATAATCATTCTGTTGATAAATTTAGAAAACTAGTTCTGCGAAGCGTTTTCTATTGTAATTCTCTTTCAAACTTGATAACTTTTGCAATTCAAAATCATCATCTTGTTGTTTTAGTAGAAAATAAAAAACCCAACTGAAGGCAGTGTTCGAAAAATCTTCCTAGGCGTTTCCTAGGCGGTAGGCGGGCGGATCCTAGGGGGTAGGCGGGAGGATAGCGCCGCGATTTCACCCTAATCGTTAGGGGTAGGCGCCAGGGAGTTAGGCGGCGCCTAGGCGGGTCGGGTGGCTGCTTCTCTACTCTTCTCGACCCAACCAGTGGCAGCGACGGCTTCTTCTCTACTCATCAGAGGTGTATCTTTGAATGTTTCTTCTTTTCTTTGTAGCTGCTGCTGGGCTCATCTTATTTCAAAGGCGCGCAAGAGGAGATGATGGAGGCAGAGAGAGCAGAGACGATGGAGGTAGAGAGAGATGGGAGGTGATGGAGGCGGATAGATGAGAGCTATATAGGACACAACGGACAGATAACTGAGGATAGGGTTCGTCCAAAAAAAGGTGAAAATAGGGTTAGTGAAACGCTATGGTTTACTTGTGCGCTGGTATTTTAACAAGTTTCTCTTATGGACCCATATACTAAAACATAACCAAATGTTTGGAACATTGACTGAAGGAGTGTGAAGTTTTGATATATTGGAACCCCATATTTTGTGATCTTCTTCTTTTTTCTCTTGATATTGCTCAACTTTTAAACCCCCTCTTGTATTATAGATTCAAGGTCATCTTCTATCTTTGAGTTTTTTCTGTTAAACTGTAAACCATGTACAAAAGAAGAGAAGTGAAAGAAATTTTTGCATTTGGAGCAAACTGTCAAACAACACCAAAAACAAGGCAGAGTCCATTTCCCACTTTGCAGCACCACAAACAATACATCCTTTCCGTCACATCTACAATTTATAATTCCACCCTCACCATGAGGACAGATGTCTATCCTCTTTCTGGAAGAAGTTTTCCAATTAAAGCAAAATTTTGAAAACATGGAAACCTAGCATTCAGTTCTCTGGTACAACCTAGTATTTAATGAATTATCTACATGATGAACAAATGTTCTCATAAGTAATTCATTTTTTTCCTTCTTTTCGTTAGGGCTAATATATATTAGTGTGTTCCAAAATACAACAGGATGCCAATTTCCCTGCCTTGTTGATCAATTCGAAACAAGAAATTGACAACATCACCATTTCAATCCAGACACAGATGTTCCTCTCTTGTTGATCAGATACTTGTCGTCTCGGTTCGATAGATGAACTCCTTAGTTTTCAGATAGGCCGAAGCGAACAGGAACCCCCTTGACCCTGAGCCAAGCATTCCCTTTCAAGAAAGGCCCTACAGTATATTTCATAGCCTCTTGCTTGTCAATGACTTTGTATCCAGACCACTTGACCCTGTTATCAGTCTTGGCACCTGGTCCCTTGTTGTTATACTCTGCATAATACAGCGTTTTCAGTGCAAAGTCTCCTTGCCATGGTGTCCATCCATCTGGGTGAATCAGATCCTCAATTGTTGAGCCCATCACTATGGTTCTTGAGAATTCCTTCCATGGCCTCCCGAGGTAGGTCTTGAACTGAGACTTTACTGGCTCAAGATCTTTGTCAGGCATGATTTTGCAATTCTGCAGAACTATTCCTGTGGTTTCCCTTTTGTCGGTCCGTCCCTGGGCAGTAACAATGTTTTGTTGGTTTTCCATAGGTTTCCTGACGTAGATCAAGCAGTTCTGAAAGATAGCAGCAGCGTCACCAAAGATGAAATCAACGGTGCCTGAAATAACACAGCTTTTATAGAACTGCCGATGGGTTTGTGCATACAAGGTGTCTTGGTACCCTTCAAATCGGCAGTTGAGAAAAATAGCACGGTCTGCTTGGACTCTTGCTGCCACTGCCTGATGCTTCTCAGGACCTGCCGTGTTTCTGAATCCCATGGACTTTGCCATAAAACCTTCTCCTAAGGCCGCTGAAACAGAAACAAATGAAAAAGGAATAAGTGCCATTGACAATGGCATTAACTTCTAACAGTAAGTACGGAAGTGGAGCATATCATATGGTTTAAAATGGTGAGTTAGGCCTTATATATATATATAAGTTCTTGCCTAAGTTTTGCACATACCAAAAGATGCAGTTTGGAATGTCCTAACTCCGTCCGCAAAGTTCTTATTCCCGGTGATGATGCTCTTCTGTGACCCATCACCGTATATGGTAACATTTGGCATTTTTTTTGTCACAATCACAGTCTCATCATAGACTCCTCCTTTAACGTAGATGATATATCTGAATTTTCATAAGGGTAAAAACAAACAAACAAATAAATAAAGATAGCAAGTGTGTGTAATTCTTTTTTCTTCTTTTTCTTTTTCAGAAGTGAAGGAACAAAACGCATACCGTCCTTCATATTTTGCAGGCATGGCTGCCAAGGCTTCACTAATGGTTTTGAAGTTTCCACTGCCATCTTTTGCCACAGTCACATTAGGTGTGGGCTTCTCATCGTTTTTCTTCAACACCCTTCGCTCCTCATGGCTCATCCAGGTAGGAAACCCATCCTTGTTCTGTGCTAGAAGACGACGTTTTGCTCCCGAAACTGCTGCTGTAACCGGTAGCTGGAATTGGGAAAGGAGGGAAAGCATGGCCAAGGAATTGCTGGTGAATTCCTTGGAGGCCTGCAACATCTTCTCCAAGTCAGACTTCAATTTTCCATCAGGAAACCCATCAACACACGTCTGCTGGTAAGATATGACTGCACTCAGCCAAGTGTTCAAGAGACCAGTTCGAATCTTCCCCGAAGCAGTTGTGTTGCCAATTTGAGAAATCGCATCCCCTAATTCGTCCATGGCATCTTCAAACAACACTTTGCAATCCTCAAATGCTCCCTTCTCTTCTGGGCTGTTAAAAGTGAGCTCGCTGGATTTGCTGTAGGCAATCCTGGCCTCATCCGAGGCTGCTGAGATAGCGGTCTTGATGAATTCCTTTGGTTTAGATGCGCCCTTTGCCTTTCCGATGATGCTCTCGCACTTGTCCTCGTAGTCTGTTGCGCCACACATCTGCTTCATGATCTTCTCACCTTTTGCCGGCTCTTTCTTCTTGGCTTGATCGTTCTTGGGTTGAGCTTTTGCCGGAGCAGGCTTAGAATTGGCTGTTTTGTCTTGCTTAGCATTGCCCTTCTTACTATTAAGTTTGTTCAAAAGTAAATAGGCTCCGACAGCAATCAGAATAAGCAGCACGACGACGACAACTGCGATGATAATTCTCTTCCTCATTTTACGTGCCCTCTCAGCCTTTCGGCGTTCGGATATCTGGTCAAAATCCTGGAATGCCATTGCGAGAGTGGCTAAGGCAGAGGAGCCTCTGCCTTAATAATCCAGGCCCAGGCACACGGCGACAGAGAGAAAGAGACTGGAAAGAGATTGAAATACGATGGTGTTTCAGTTTTAATCAATTTCCTCTTCCTATCTCTTTGTTCTTCAGTTTGGAATTTGAGTCTCCATTATTATTTTGGCAATTGACAGAGGAGGGCTGGTCAGGAGAGTTTTCAGGTTTTCTATTTTTCAAAAGTTAGTTAGAGATGACAACAGGGGTCCTTTCCTTTCCAACCGCATTTCCCTCGCGAATTCTTTCCTTCAGGTCAATTTTCAGCTTCCAAAATTACGTCTAGACCCCCGACTCTCAAACTATATGTGAGCATGTATTGTTCAAATTTGTCAATGAATTCAAAGGCTGTGTTCTTTTGTGAGGTTATGATTTTAGCTCCAACAAATTCATGACTCAGAATCCAGTCTACATTCTTCAACCAATTAAAGCACCAATGCTGCTAGAAGGATCAAATTTTGACCACGTTAGCTGCCCATATGATGTGTACTTATAGCATCCATTGTTATGACTTATTGCCACACACATCAACTGCCATGTCATGCGATTAGCTAATATGACCGCAAAACGCAATCCAATCTACATTCTTCAACTAATTAAAGAACGAATGTTGCTAGAAGGATAGCATTTTTACCACATTAACTGGCCTATATGACGTGTGCTTATAACATCAATCGTTACATTTTATTGTTAATCAACACATCAACTACCACATCACGTGGTAAGCTAATAGGATCATGAAATGCCCAAAATGTATAATAATATCAGAAAATATTTGACCTCATCCATACAACTTCTACCTTTGGTGTACCTATCTTGCACACTTATAAAACATTGATAATCTTTCTTATTTTGTAGGAGAATTCTTACATAGAAGAACATTCATTAATACAGAAATCCCAAAGATCAGATGCCATCATCATAAGGAAATGAAGTGGCCTGCAGCCATTCATCACCAATAATAAACTCTGATACTGTGAAGTTTGCTGCATCATAATATTCCATAATATGATATCCAGTCCACTTAACCCTATTTTCTGTCAATGAACCAGGCCCATAATTTTCATACTCTCCATAGTACAAAGTGTCCAACCCTAGATCCCCAGACCACTGTCTCCACCCAGTTGGGTCAATAAAGTCACCAATGTAGGACTCTAGGTACACTGTCCTAGAGAACACCCTCCATGGCCGGCCTAGGTAGCTTTTTACAATCCTGGAGTTTGAGTACAAGTCATCGGTGGCCACAATTGAACAATTCTGTATGGAGATTCCTGTGTCTTCATCTGCTGTGTCTCTGGATTGTGCTGTGATGACCGTGAACTGTCCCGGCATTGGCATCTTGGATACAATGTCACATCCTTGGAATATCACTGCTGCATTGCCAAATATATAATCTATGGTCCCAAATATGTCACACTCTCTGTAAAATTGTCTGAAAGAGTGGACATACAACGTGTCCTGGTAGCCATTGATGATGCACTTGTAGATTGCAGCAAAGTCTGCATTCACTCTGAGAGCAACAGCTTGGTGCTTTTCTGGTCCAGCTGTGTTCTCAAATGTTATATCTCTTGCCAGAAACCCCTCTCCAGAAACAGCTGAAAATTGAATATCACGGAAAATCAAAATGGGGTTAAATTCAGGTTCACTTGTGAAAGGGGTTTTGGATGCAAGCAAGATTTTACCATATGAAGACAATATAAATAAATGAAATGAAACAAGGGCTGCAGTAATTAAATTTTTAATTACCTAGGGTTGCAGATCTGAATGTGGTCCAGCCATCAACTACACTTCTGTTACCAGTTATGACAGTGATGTCTCTTCCATCTCCAAGAAGAACAATGTTGGTCTTGTAGCTTGGGATTTCCACATTTTCAACATAAACGCCTTCCTTGACATAGATGATTGTTCTATCATAACTATTATTTGGAGCAAAATTAACAGCATCAGTAATGGTGGTAAAGTTCCCAGTCCCATCTGCTGCAACTGTTAGGACTTCACTTGGATCATATTTGTCGCCAGAGCTCTCCAGGATCCGGCGATCTTTCCTTGACATCCATGTTGGAACAGCCAAGAGATGCCGGTTTGTACCGCCTTTTGGAGCCCCTGGCTTTGAGATAACTGAGAGAGAATTGCTAACATACTTGTATGTACTAGTTAAGGAATTTACTAGAGCCGGCTTCATAGGGCCAGAAGCAGAATCCAAGCCTTCCAAGCATGTGTTCTTGTTTGTAAGAGCAGCACTGAGGTAAGCTCTTGCATCATTTAGTTTCTTGGTGTTGCCTGCTCGAACCCGAGAGACGGATCTTTGTAGAGAAGAGAGTGTGATTTGGTGAAGCTCCTTACAATCCTGGATAGCTCCCCTTTGCTTCTCAACGATATTTGAGTACTGTCCAGCCTTGTAGAAAAGATCAGAAAGCTTCCCAGCTTCGGATATCGCAACTTGGAGAGACTGGAGGAGGTAGGTTATGATGTTAGGACTGATGTTTATTGAGATTGAAAGTTTCAATGAGTCAAAGCATACATCTGGGTATGGAGTGGACTTGCAGAATGATCTTATTGAAGACAAGTTGGGATTAAAATTAGTAGCATTTGTGGAAGAAGAAGAAGAAGAAGTATTGTGGAGAGCACTGCAGGTTGTTGAGAAGAAGATTATGCAGAGGAGCTGCAACACTTTTGCAATGGAGGAAGCCATAAGAGTAGTGTTGATGGGACAAAACTGACTCAAACATGTAAAAGAGAGAGTTAAAAAAAACTTAGTGATGTTGGTTTTTCTTAAATAATATCTTTGGGAACGTAAGTTGCATGGATTTGCTTTAGTTAATTAATGAATCATTACACGGGTTCTTATAATGTTCATCTTTGAAAAAGTACAATAACAGGACAACATGATTCTTGTATCTATGTATATATATTTATGCAGAGTTTAATTCCTTTCTAATAGACTTTATGCAGAGCTGTTGTCCAGTTGAAAAGTTCCAAAGCAGAGGAAAGGGGAGCTGCATTCAGAAAACCTTAATAATATTTTATATATCTGTTTTGTTTGGAGTTTCATGTTATCAGAATTCAGAGGGAGGGGAGGAAGGTCTTCCCATCTCTGCAAAGATATTTTTCTGGCATGTTTTAGAAACTATGGACATGGGCCACATGGCCTTGTCCTTGGCCTTGTGGGTGGACTAGGCAGAGTGGGTCATCTTTTGGAGTTTGTGAGTCAAGACCTCACCAAATCCATGAAAGCTCAAGCAAAAGTCTCACTCACAAATTCCAAAATATGAGTTTGATATGTGTCTAGTACTCTATAGGATAGAAATTGAGGTGAAGGATTTTGCTAGGGACTGTTGCCCTACGAGTAGACAAGATGCATCAATCGTCGGGAGTCATCCACGCGCTACATGTATCAATGAATAGTTGAGAGTCGTCCACTCGCCGGGGGGCAACTTACTCAAGCATTGCTCATGTTGTGAATTTGTGTGGGGATATGTAACTTGGACTTCCGTGAATGCCAGGTTTTCCATACTAAAACACAAGCAGAAGGCATTACAACTTGATGGAAACGTTCACAACTTTGATAGAGAGACTTAGCAAAAGCATTAGATGATATATTAACAGGTAATATGTTGCCAAACTATAAATTAATACACACCACACTCTTGCAAGTTGCAACTTGACCTTTGTCTGGTGAAAATTCACGGGGGACAAAGACAATTATAAACTTGTAATATTTAATTGTCCTGATATCTGCCAATATCTCACATGCCCAGATTCTTTTCTCAACAATTTTTTAGCCTTATTTATCTACAGAGACCTGTCTTGTTTATATCCCACTTGACCGACTTATCTTAGCATCCCCAACAACTACCTGGTTATGCTAAGAAATATAACCTATGGAAGGGATTCTTTTTTCTTTTTTCTTTTTTCTCATTTCTTTTTAGACTAGTTTTTTTTCAGAAATGGTGGTTTTTCTACTCATATTTTGTTACATACTAAGATGAATTCATTTTGCAAGTTCCTACATTCATCAGCATGGCACACAAATAACATACTTATCACAGAATTTAGCAAAAAAAATTTGATTTAAGAAGAAGATATGATTAGGTACAAGAGGTGAAATTACACATTAACTGCTTAAATCCTTAAACCCCAAATTCTGCAGTATATTTGACACCAGTAGAAGGCAACCACAGGTTGCCTTCAATAAACTGGGCCACAGTATAGTTCTTGGCCTGAGTAGACTCGTTGAACGCTTGATAGCCGGGCCACTTGACCCGGCTACCGAGACCTGCCCCGGGTCCATAATTCATGTACTCTCCATAAAACAATGAATTCAAAGCAAAGTCACCATTCCACTCAAGCCACCCTTCAGGCCTTATGACATTGCTCAAGAAAGACTGCATAATTACAGTTCTTGAATATAGCTTCCATGGCCTACCAAGGTAAGTGGGTGTGGAGTTGACTGAGGCAGCTTCCAAGTCTGAATCTGCAGTTATGTTGCAGAATTGGATTGAAATTCCTGTTGGCTCATTTGGGTCCTTGCGGCCTTGGGCTGTGATGCTGTTCTTTTGGTTTGGGAGGCCTTTTTTGGCTAGGATTTGGCAGTTTTGGAACACAACTGTGGCATCACCAAAAATGAAGTCAACAGTGCCACTGATTTTGCAGTCTCTGTAGAATTGGCGCATTGTGTGTGTGTAGAGTGTGTCTTGGTAGCCCCTTATGTTGCATCTGTAGAAAACTGAAAGGTCAGAATCTGATCTTAGTGCCACTGCTTGGTGCTTCTCTGGCCCTGCTGTGTTCTCAAATGTTAGGTCTCTTGCTATGAACCCTCTGCCGCTAACAGCTGAATTCACACAAAGAAAAATAGATCAATTTTGAATGGTTGAATGCTAAATTACCATTAGTGTAGAATGTATATCAACGAAAAATATGCGCCAGTTATATATAACCTCTTTATCGTATCGGATACAATGCATGTAGGTTCTACAAAGGTTGTATACAACCAATGTACATATCAAAATGATAAAATGTTTTCCGATATCAGACTATTAAATGAGAGCCTATGCTAGGTGAATTCAAGAAATTAAAGTATATGTTTCCTGCTTGAGCCCCTCCAACCAAAAAAAAGGTGAGCATTTGGATGTGACATAAGACTTGCTAGCTCAAGCAGCTTACAGTATGTATTGGGTCCATGCACTTCACTCTCACACCTCTCAACTGCCATTTTGTTGAGGTTAATTGAATTGGCTGGGATATCATTTAAGATCTCAATGGTACGATTTTTTCTAATAGTCTTAGAATAGCAAACGAAACGTTACTGTCCAGAGGCCCCCAGGCCAAAGTTGACAGAATAAAGAAAATCAGGGACCAGACAGGAAAAGTAAAAGAAAATTTAAACAGATGCTTATTGCTTACCAAAGGTTGCAGATCTAAATGTGGTCCAGCCATCCACAAAGCTTCTGTTACCAGAGATTATAGTAGCATCCATACCATCTCCAATCATCATTAGGTTCCATTTTTTCTTCTTAATCTCCACATTCTCTTTGTATGTGCCTCTCTTGATGTATATAACATATCTTCTCATGCTATAATCTGGTGCTGCTAACACGGCATCCGTCACATTTGTGAAATTCCCAGTGCCATCTTGAGCTACAATGGCATCAACAGAGACCCCATCGGCTTGAAGTAGTTTTCGATCTTTGGTTTTAACCCATGAAGGGATTTGGCCATTAGGCCCCTGCTGATTAGAATTTGGGTGCACTTGGGTAAGAAGTTCTTGGACTAAAGAGGTTACTTGGCCAAGGCCAGCTGAGATCAGCCCTTTGACGATGCTGTTGGTGCCTTCAAACCCATTACTGCATGTGTCCTGGTTAACAAGTGCAGCGCTCAACCATGTCCTCAGATCAGAACTTAGCTTCCCAGTGCTGTTATTTTTGCCTGCAAATAAATCAAAATTTGTGCCTCTTTGTTAATTTGGTTAACTATTGCAGCTGAAAATCATATAAATGTAACCAAATTGTATTTTGTACATGATTTAAGCAAGCAAAATTAATCACAGCCCTAAGGTAAATATGTGACTTGCATGCAGAGCATATTGGAATTTGCAGAGGAAAATCTTCTACTATATTTTTTTTATAGCTTAGATTTCAAGCCACCCTGTGACCTAATAAGTGGCAACGTGTCACACAGAAAATGCCATAAACACAAACATCTAAAAGGAGAAACTTCAAGTACTTAATTGACTGGGATTGTTCATAATTTAGTTACCCTTCTGATTCTGGGAAGCAGAGAGAGACCAGTTCAACTCATCAGCAGAGAAGTCAAGCAAATCAAGGCAGTCGGAAATGGCGTTGGCAAGCCGAAAATCTCCAAAAGCATTTGCAAACTGAGAGAGAATGGAGGCCACCTGTTGCACAGCATCAATGGTGTCCTTCAAAGAGCCTGCAAATTCTGTAGCAGACACCTTCAAACACTGTGTCTGTAAATCATCTGTGATGCTGCAGCTAGCAAATGGGATGAAGCTGCTGCTGAAAAAAGCACAGAATAAGACTAACAAAAGCAGTTGCTTCCCAGCAGGCAATGGATTATGAGAAGCCATTAGCAAATATGGCACTAGTTAGCTATTAATGATCAAAGCCTTAAGGCCTACAATAAACTTGAAGTGCCTAAGAATGATAAGAGTGGAGAGCGGCCTATTTAAGGCAAGCAGGGATGGGATTTTGAGAAGGGAGGTTAGCTAGGCAGGTGAGGGAATTTAAGAGGGCCGGTGGATATGTTTATGTGGCATGAGTCAGAGTCAAATCGCACTAGAAAAACTTACGTAGGGTTGTTCTTGTAGCTTTAAAACGAGTACATTGAATTGGTAGAATAATTAACTAGTAGATTAAATTATTTTGCTGCTTAACACTGTTACGTGACGGAAACAGTTTGAAATTTGGGTAAACCCTATGTGTCGGTGTTGGGATTTCATTCTCCTCATCTAAATATTGAAAAGTCCCACATGCTAATGCAAAGAGTGGCCATTTTCTTTGGGTATCAAACCACGAGTACTTTTCAAATGGACAAATAATATCAAGGGCCCTCTCCCATTTGAATGTCTCGTAGACTCAAATTAGAGGCCATGCATATGCACATTACTTGTCCCTTCAGCCTCCATCGCTCGGTTTCCAAGACCAATTGAATTGAGAATTAATGATGGTAATTAACATAATTGCAGAGTCAGCGTGCCACGTGTATCTCTATTTCTCTAGATTTCTGCACCTGGTTACTGGTAAAGTCAATTTGTTATCCAGGTTAAAAAAAAAATGTAAAAAAGTGAGAGTTGAATTCTGCTTTTCAATAGCAATTAGTATGCATTGTCCATGTTATCAAATATGAGCAATTTTGTTTTTTCAAACTTTTTTGTCTTGTTTTGTTTTTACTTTAGTATCATTGTCACATGGAACCTACAAAGAAAAGTATTGTAATGGAATATTTGTGGTGAAGACATTTATAACGAGAGTTATGGATGAATTAATGAAGCTATAGGAAGGCACATGCATCTATGACGCAAGTTACAGAGAAAAGGAAATATCTATGTTCATCGCTTTTAACTTAAAGTGTATTTATATTATTATTTTAACACTTGATACATGTTTATCAGCGTAACTACAGTTAATTTTTTATTTTGAATTTATAAAACTATAATTATGTCAATAGACACGTATTAAATATTAAAACGTACAATAAAAATACACATTAATTAAAGTGGTGAGCAAAAATACTTTCAAAAAAAAACGAACTCTCATCTATCAAATTTTAATCCAAAAGATTAATTATCACTTAGCTAAGTAAATACAAAAAAAGAAAAAGAAAAAAATAATATTAATACAAATCAGCCATATGAAATTGAATGAGATTCTGGAACAGACAGTCAATGGCAAAGCATATTGCAACCACTAAAGAAGTGTGGACCCCAGAAACCATACATGGATGTTGACCTAAAAATACATGCATGTTGACATGTGGCATTATAAAACAAAAATAATATTATTATATCATGGGCAATTACTGACGTGGATTAAGATTTATAAAACCGACAAGTTTTGTAATCAGAAATAGAAGGAAGCAAAAAGAAAGTGTCATTTTCGAAATTAAAGAAAAAAGGAATAACTTAATTGCTTTTCCAAAAAGCAATAAGGGCTCGAAGAAGGAAATGGCTCATTGCTTTAAAGAAGAGGGACGCAGGACGACGCTAAAAACGCGTTTTTACAGCTTGGGTTGCTTGGACTTTTCTCCAAACTGCTTTAATTTTCAGAAAAGCATTGCATATCTATAAAAACGCGGTTACAGCTTTTTGCATTGTCTGACTCACTGTGTGTAAACAATTAAGCTTAAGCCATGCATCTTAATATAATTACATGCACGTCATTATATTGATTTGTTGGCAATATTAATTGTCGATCCATCAAGCATCACCCCCACACCACAAGCACGTTCTTTTCTGTTTAATAAATATTATCATAAGTTCCTTTCTGATTTCTCCTTTACTAATGAAGTTTAAGGACCAATACAATCAATGCTTTGCATCAAGTAAATTCAAGTGTTTAATTTTTTTTTTCCCAATAAATGTTGGTTATATTTCTTTATGTTAATTATTTATAGCAGTGTTTATGGATGCGTGTTCTAGTGTAATGGGTATGACTTTGAATTGAACCCACATACATTATTATTGTTTCTCATAAAATTCATGCAACGAAATATCCTGAATTTGAGATTTTTTACACCGAAATACTATCTTAAGGTATTTATGCTTATATGACAGCTCAAGATCGGCCTCATGAAAAACCCATAGATTCTACCGCGTTAAAAAGCTCTATTAATTTTTTTGAAACAAAAATTATTTAGTATATAAGAATGCTTTAACTTTATCGTGTCTCTCCATCTATCATTGATTTTGTGACCAAAAAGATAATGTAGACTCGTCATATCAAAAATTTCATGCACAATGTAGGCATCCATCTTGTACAACTTTCATGTGGCATTGAACTGTTGATTCGTCTTTTCGACGCAACTATGATTCTTTCTTCTTTTATCTTAAAATAGGCTAAAGTTATGTGGTAGAAGAACACAGAGGTGGTGGGGTGGGGGCCAGTCTGAGACAAGAGCTGCTAAATTAATCGACTTTTGGGCTGGTTTGGTTTTTAGAAAATCTTTGCTTTCTCTTTTATATGCGATTTGTCGGATCATATTTGAGGTGGATTTGTAATGTCTTTGAAGGTGCACATGTAATTGAAATTGCAATTCATCTCCACCTTCCTCTCTTTAAGAATGCAGTTGAACCATAGTCGTTCTCATAGGCCTAAATCTAGTTAAAAAGAATTGGACAGCTTTGCTTTTGTTTTTTTCATTTGGGTAAATTTGCAAGCTATAGATACATCTGATTTGGGCTGCTGAAATCCTAATGGCCCAAAAACTATAGTGAGTTTATATTCTTGAAAATTTAGACCAACATATAAAATTCAAATTCATTCTTCGTTTCGTTTTTTGAAATAGAATTATAAGTGACTTTTGAAGAAACTAGTCATAAAACATGTGCTTATATTATCCAAAAGCTTTCAAGTTTTACAGTAAACTAAGACCATATATCCAAAAGGTTCACACTTCTATTTTGCAAGTCAATGCCTACTTCAATCTAGATTCATAAAGTTTTTTTTTATAGAGACAATTATTATCAATAGTTTAAAACTGCTAAAAACATACTCTTCTTCCGAGATCCAACTCTCAAATTCTTATTGTTCTCCTTAATGAGACTAGCTTGCCTTCCACGTTACTGTTAAACAGTCCTAACTTATTTACATGATATTATAGTATTTATCTGTGTATCGAGTACTATGTTCATATCTCCTATACTTCATTGGACTCTTGTCTTGTACATTATATATAAAGTGAATACAAGAGCTACCAAGTGCTTCTCCTCAGAACGATCCCTTATGCTATAATGAGAGAGAGAGAGAGAGAGAGAGAGAGAGAGAGAGAGAGAGAGAGAGAGAGGGATTACGCTATGGACTATGGTTATTGGGTGGAGAAGTGGTGTGGAGCTACAAGCCATGGTGGGCGAAAGTGAGTTTAAATGAGGTCTCTTCTTCTCTGGCTCGTCAGAGTCAGAGTTTTCCATTTATCGTTGTTATGGTGCTCTTTACGGAACCCACCGCACCATTACAGCTCTCAGGTTCCGAGCTTTTTCTGTCAAAAGAAAAAAGCCTAGGATTGCGTTTCCGCAGGTACGACTCGGAGTAGGAGAGAGAGAGCTTGTCGTCCACACGACGTCGTTGAGAGATCACGAGGAATTCATTTACTATCGTCAAAATCAAATCTTTAATAAATCTCGCCTCAAAATAAGTAAAGGGTATAGCCGATGATAGTATAGCCACGGGGCTATACTATTTATAAAATATAAAAAAGGAGGACCCGCAGTAAAGGGTATAGCCGATGATAGTATAGCCACGGGGCTATACTATTTATAAAATATAAAAAAGGAGGACCCGCCTGGCGCTAGCGCCACGTGTTAAAACCTTATAGCCCAGCCCCTATACTATTTTTATAATTAAAAAAAGTAGTATAGCCGCCCGGCTATACGCTTTTTGTAAAATTAAAACCTAAGTACGTATAACCGCCTGGCAAAAAAAGGCAGACATAAAAAGCTTGCTAGCTGCATCCGTTTATTCAATTCAACTTAAAAGCTCCAAAGTTTGAGGTAGCTTTTGGAGTTTGGATCAAAACAAAGTTCCTTCATGCGCCTCAGAATCCACTATCTGCAGATTAATGGCAACAGAAGCTGATATTTCCAGAAGCTATATCTGTCACGGTAGGGTATTCTAGAATCTTGATCACTCTAACTCAAATAGGTTACTCTGTTTTTCTGTAATCTAATGATCTTATTTATATCTTATAATTATGCGTTATAGTATAATTGTTCTCGTTGATGAAAAATCAATCACAATCATATGTAGGCAAGATCATGCATTGCTAGTTACTACAAAAGGAGTATCTTAACTTCAACACTACTTTTTCCAGCAAAAAAACTTCAACACTTTTTTTTAGCCAGAAACCAATGAGCAGGTATCTTAACTTCAACACTTCTTTTTGCATCTATGTGCCCTCTGTCTATAATTTTCTCTCTCATGCAATGCAAGATGAGAGACTCCATGTCAAGAAGGGTGTTAGCTTGATGCCCCATTATCTTTCACTTGTCTTCACTTCACTCCCTTTTTACTCTAAGGCTGGCCAACTGATGTGTTTTTCCTTTGAACCCATTCTTTCTAGATTCAATATAACACTCTTGGTATGATTAGGGCTCATACATAGTACATCAGATGTATATAAGAGAGTGTTACCACTCTCTCTCTCTCTCTCTCTCTCTCTCTCTCTCTCTCTGTGGACAGTGGATGCTATGATAATTGTTGACTTGTTGAGAGTGATCTAATTGTATTGTTCTGATTTACTCTTGCAATTGTTAGTTGTTGAGTTGGGTTTATGTTAGAAATATGCAGAAAACTCAACACCCACCAGCTTAGTTCTGCCTTGGCTTTATGTCTCCTCAGAAAAAATTCCATTCTACTCTTATTATCACAAGTGCTTTCATGCATTAGGCCAATGCCAGTGAAAAAAATCGATGATTCATATGACATTTAAGGGCTGGTAAGGACAAATTAATATCAAATGATTGTTGAGTAAAATTAAAAATACTTTTTTATTTTTATTTGATTATTATTATTTTTTTGGTCGAAGTTTTTTATTTTATTAATTTTTCTTCATCTTGGTGCTCTGTTTACATGTTTTCTTATCTCTTCAACCCCCCAAACCACAAAAAAAAAAAAAAAAAAAAAAGAAAGAAGAAGAAGAAGAAGAAGAAGAAGAAACTCTGAAACATCGACCTAGGTGACGCCTAGGCGGTAGGCGAGAGAACACCGCTGCGAGTTTACCCTTAACGTTAGGGGTAGGCACCAGGGAGTTAGGCGGCGCTTGGGCTCCAACATAGGCTGCCTAGGCGGGTCAGGTGGTTGCTTCTCTACTCTTCTCGACCCAACCAGTGGCGGCGACGGCTTCTTCTCTACTAGGTATCTTTGAATTTTTCTTCTTTTCTTCGTGGCTGCTGCTGGGCTCAGCTTATTTCAAGGGCGCACAAGAGGAGATGATGGAGGCAGAGAAATGAAGGCTGAGAGATGGGAGGTGATGGAGGCGGAGAGATGAGAGATAATTGAGGTAGAGTTTGTCCAAAAAAAGGTGAAGATAGGGTTAGTGAAACGCTGTGTTTCACTTATGGGCTTTGGTATCTAATAAGTATTGGTCGGATTTATTGTTGGCTTGGCTTAGCATAGATTAATACACAGAGGCGTTATTCACCTAACAAGTCAGAAAGGCTGCTCATTTTATTATATTGTTGTGCAGGGTTGGTGGCTAAATCTATGCAACAAACTAACAAAGGTCTGAGTCAAGCATCACTTTTCGTTATACAAGTAAACGACCCACTAATCACTCACAGGGAATTCTAATATGGTTGTGTGCTTTCATTATTATATTAAATTGCACCATTTAGTGTTGAGATGGTGGATCTCTTGTTTGTCAAGTTTCCATCGATAGTCCTTGCACTGCATATTTGACATCAAGTTCTAGGAACTACAGCAACTGGCGCGTAAGGGTTCCTTGACTTGGATTTTGTCTGTTTGGCATGGCATTGAAGCTACCATTGGATTTTGAAGGCTGTTAACGTTTTTAACTTGTTTGATAGGGTTTGAACTCTGCAATCCACCTCTACAATGTCAAAATTTTACTTCTTGAGTTGCAGTTGCAGAAATGTTGATGGTCATGAGAGGAGATTTATATGCAATGCACCGTTTCCTGAACCGGTGAAGACAAAAACCAGAGGCAGATTCCTGATGGCAGTCCCAGAGTCACTATCTCTTCACCCACGGAAATCACTGTAGCCTTGGCCGCAGCCAAGGACAGATACATATAAGATGCTCCCAATAGGTGGAACGGTGTTAAATATCCAAGACTTAAGTACCCTTGAAAAAGAAAAGAAAGAATGAGAAAAAGAAAAAGAAGGTTAAAAAAAAAAAGGTCAATGAAAAAACCTCACATCACACAGGGACACCCTTTCAGCTAGGATCTGCACACCAGAGACAATGATAAACTAGTAATGAAGCAAAACAGGTTTTTATAAATCACTGTCCTCCTCATAAAATATGCAAATGCAAACAAGACTAGACCTTGTCCAAGAGTAGCATGGTTTCCTTCTGAGCCTTGTGAGTGTGAGAGAAAAAAGGTGTGAGAGAAAAAAGGCATAGGCTATATCAGGAAGAATGATCCCCAGCTGCGCCAGAGGTCCAAAGTCAAAAAAATTGTGTCTATAAATCGGTGATCCATTGACAAACTTGATGTTATATTATGTTGAAAGCCAAGCAGACAAGAATGTAAAAAATAGCACCTTTGGGTTTTTGATGCCCAGGATGTGATCCATTGGGATAAATCCTCAAAGAGAGTTCGCATCCAACATCCTCACACATTGCAATGGTCAAACTGCAATGTGTGAGGATGTTGGATGGTCAAACTGCTTCTAATTGTTTGAGAACTTGCATTTAGAAAGTTGCTTTACACAGATTTTATATGTAGACCTGAATTAAACTGTTTGTTTATTTCCAATGATTTCCTGGTAACTCTGCCTCTTCCCAGTTGCTTGAAAGTTTCCAAGCATCATATCCAGCATTGACTTTTCCTCCACTCCCAGAAAGAGGCGACTTTGACTTGCAACAGGTTCTAGAATCTCCATACTTTTTCAACTGAATTTCCAGTCACGAGCAACGGTGTGGAAAGCATTGTCACTTGTATCATATGCACCCCAAAATTGACCAAGAAGCTTTGTTAAGAGTACATTTGTAATTAATGAAGCTTTTAATGATTGGGCTTTGTCACGTAAAGAAAGTGTTTCATGAGCTGTTTCCTTCAACTGAGCTTCCATCATTCCCATTTCTTTTGACAAAGATGAGACCATCACATGAAACTCGGCTATAATATCCTTTCATCCTGCAGCACAGAACATCTTGAGTACCAGGAGCTTGGGTAAACTCACAATCAATATCAATAAACATCAAACTGATGTACTGCTTCTTCCATGTTTATTTCAAAGTCATTTTTTTTCAATTATACACTTCTGCAGCTGAAGTTCTAGTTCTCCAATCCTAGAATCAGTATTGTCAATTGAATTCCTAATTGCATCTGCTGACTCTACTTTGACATTTAGGTCCTTCTCCCTTCCCACAACAAGAGCCCTATCAGCCTGAAATTAAACTTTTAAAAGACAGAACTTATGGGACAAGCATTCAAAGCATCTGGAAACACAAAAACAAAGCAATTTTGTGAGATCCCACATCGACCAACGGAGACGGGGTGATGTGCCTTATATGGCACACCTCGCATCCTCATAGCGGGAGGCCTTCTGGGAGCTCACTGGCTTCGGAGTTGTAAGAACTCCGAAGTTAAGCGAGTTGGAGGCTGGAGCAATCCCAGGATGGGTGACCACCCTGGGAAGTTGCTCCGTGAGCTCCCAGGAACAAATTCTTGAGGGGGGGCGTCGGCCCAGCCCAGAGCGGACAATATCTTGCTAGGTGGAGTTGGGCCAGTCCGCTGTGCCACTCTGAACTTAGGTGAGGCCTTCTGGGAGCTCACTGGCTTCGGGTTCGTAGGAACTCCGAAGTTAAGCGAGTTGGAGGCTGGAGCAATCCCAGGATGGGTGACCACCCTGGGAAGTTGCTCGTGAGCTCCTAGAAACAAAATCGTGCGGGCAGTGAGGGAGGCCCAAAGAGGACAATATCGTGCTACGGCGGAGCCGGTCCCGGGGTGTGACAATTTGGTATCAGAGCCACTCTGCCGTGTGGTGCGAGTGTGCCGACGAGGACGTCGGATCCCTTAAGGGGGGTGGATTGTGAGATCCCACATCGACCAACGGAGAGTGGGCGATGTGCCTTATATGTGCACACTCGCATCTACCTAACGCGAGGCCTTTTGGGAGCTCACTGGCTTCGGAGTTGTAAGAACTCCGAAGTTAAGCGAGTAGGAGGTCACTGGCTTCGGAGTTGTAAGAACTCCGAAGTTAAGCGAGTAGGAGGCTGGAGCAATCCCAGGATGGGTGACCACCCTGGAAAGTTACTCCGTGAGCTCCCAGAAACAAAACCGTGCGGGCCTAGGCCCAAAGCGGACAATATCGCGTTACGGCGGAGCCGGTCCGGGGTGTGACAATTTGGTATCAGAGCCACTCTGCCGTGTGGTGCGAGTGTGCCGACGAGGACGTCGGATCCCTTAAGGGGGGTGGATTGTGAGATCCCACATCGACCAACGGAGAGTGGGCGATGTGCCTTATATGTGCACACTCGCATCTACCTAACGCGAGGCCTTTTGGGAGCTCACTGGCTTCGGAGTTGTAAGAACTCCGAAGTTAAGCGAGTAGGAGGCTGGAGCAATCCCAGGATGGGTGACCACCCTGGGAAGTTGCTCCGTGAGCTCCCAGAAACAAAACCGTGCGGGCCTAGGCCCAAAGCGGACAATATCGCGTTACGGCGGAGCCGGTCCGGGGTGTGACAAATTTAACCTGCAAAGAATCAGTCAATGCTTTGTATCGGTCCACTTCAACATTCCAATGTTGGAGTTGATCATTTCGCCTAGTGTAGTCTCAATGATTGTACAAATTTGTCATCCTTCAATTCATTCTCCGAGAAGCATAGATTGTTTATCAAAGAAGTAGACACACACTGAAATCATTTTGAAGTATGTATGTCAACTATCAAACATTTAGAAAATTCCAAATTAGAAACCTGAAATTCTTGCAATTGTTTTGACAGTGTTAAGTTTTCTTCATGTGCCTCTTCATACTCAAAAAGGTGGTCAGCTGCTGCTAGTATCTGCAAAACATGCTCAAACACATGTCAGAGAAAGAGTGAGAATGGGAGATGGTACAAAGGAGATTTGGCAACATGTCCATACCTTTGTTTCCTCGATTGAATTTCTAAGTTCCTGCAAGCTTATTGTCCTTTCTGTTGATTTTTCAGGTGATAGGTTCTTTTTTTAAATAAAAAACCGTAGTATCGCCGACCGGCTATACTATTTATAAAATATTAAAAAAAAAGGACCTGCCTGGCGCCTAGCGCTCGTTTGCCACGTGTTAAAAGCAGTATAGCCCAACCACGATACTATTTTTATAATGAAAACCGTAGTATAGCCCGGCGGCTATACTATTTTTGGTAAAAATCCGGGTATAGCCGCGCGGCTGCACTATTTATGAAAAAACCCACCTGCCGCCTATGCCATTTCGCCACGTGTCAAAAATAGTATAGCCGATCTGCTATACCATTTTTGTTATAAAAAAATTCGAGTATAGCATTGCGGCTATAATATTTATTAAAAAACAGGCGGACCCACTTGGTGTTGCGCCCATTTCGCCACGTGTCATAATTAGTACAGCCCATCTTTATTTATAAAAAACGTAGTATAGCCGCACGGCGATACGCAATTATATTTAATTGGAATACAGCCAACCGGCTATACTATTTATTAAAAATAATAATAGAGGAAAAGGACCCCGTCTAGTTGCATTAGTTTATGCTTTATAGATGGGTTTCTAATGCTTTCAAGCTGGTGTGATTGACTGAGCATGGACATGGTATTTATATGCGTTAGCTCAGGTTTCCTTGCCCATCAAGGAATATTGAAATTTACTCTAGGTAACTTGTGATGTCAATATATAATTTTAATCGAGAATTGGAAGACCAACAAGCTTCATCGACTGACCATCACAATGTAGATAGCCATCTTCTACGACTTTCATGTGGCATTGAACTGTTGATTCGTCTTTTCGACGCAACTATGGTTTGGTTTCTAGAAAATCTTTGCTTTCTCTTTTATATGCGATTTGTCGGATCATATTTGAGGTGGATTTGTAATGTCTTTGAAGCTGCACATGTAATTGAAATTGCAATTCATCTCCACCCTCCTGTCTTTAAGAATGCAGTTGAACCATATTCGTTCTCATAAGCCTAAATCTATTTAAAAGGAACTGGACAACTTTGTTTTTGGTTTTTGGTTTTTTTTTTTGGGAGATTCACTATTATACCCAATATGGGGGCCCAAATTATAAAAATACCCTATATAAAATGGACTTTAGAAAGACACCCAAAGCCCATTTACAACATAACAAAAAAGCTTTTAACTTCTTATAAATTACAAAACTGCCATCAATTTCTTAAAACAAGCCCAACCCCAAAATCTCATAAAAATACCCAAAGCACTCAATAGGGCATCAAAGTAATTTAATAATCAATATTAAATTCAATAAGGCTAACTATCATTTTTTGAGTTTTTTTTGGGTTTGTTTATAGGAATTCAATTGTGTAGGGTTTATTTATAATATTAGTGCTAGAAATGGGTATATCACTAAATATCTTTTTTTTTTTCATTTGGGTAAATTTGCAAACTATGGATAAATCTGATTTGGGCTGCTGGAATCCTAATGACCCAAAAAATATACTGGACTTATATCCTTGAAAATTTAGAGGAATATGTAAAATTCAAATCCATTCTTAGTTTTACAGTAAACTAAGCCCATACATAAAAAAGGTTCGCACTTTTATTTTGCAAGTCCCTAAACACTAAGCTCGCAATTTCTCAGCAGATACTAGCTATCTCGATATCTCCCATATCGAGAGGGCCCACCATTCTCCCAAATCTGCACCAAAATGAATACGTATTATTAACACAATTAGTTAAAAGGTAGGGCAGTTGTCATAATGCAGATATATATATATATATATATATATATATATATATATATATATATATATATAAATCTTCACATACTTTCAGTTTCTTCTCTCTTGCATTACTCTCAGCAAAGGCATAAGCGGAGAGCGAAACATCTTCAAGTTCTGCAAGGCCGGCTTCAAGGACGGGAGTTAGCACATGGTATTTGACTCCGATAAATATCCCACAAAATATCCATCTTCATCAATAGTCTGCAGTTCAACCTGTGCAAGAGATACAATTTTATGGAGGCAGGAAGAAAAATCAAGGGGTAATCAAAGCTACCACATAAATGCTAAATAATCACCTCCACCCATCTCTGAGATATGGTTGTCCTCAGCAGTTCAATTGCTTCATCTGCATAAGGCTCATCTTCGGGCCATATGACACCATAAAGTGAGAATGCAATCCTCCATATCTTTTGGTTTTGAATCCGTAGTATAATTTTATCTCTCTTGTTAATACGGGTAACAAATTCTACAAAAGCATTAATTTCTTGTATTTACCAAAGGACGATAAAAAATAGAATTACAGGCTCTACGAGCTTCTTTGCGCGTTGCCTGAAAAAACACACACACATCAAATGACTGAATGAAGGAAAAAACTAGCTCTTCAGAAAAAAAAAAAACACATCGTTATCAACCGGGTTTCTCACGTTTGACAAGTCTGTTGTGTCCGTAACTGAGGGATTTACCCCAGAATCCTCTCCTTTCTTATTAAGAATCATATGGTCCCTAATTACACATTTCTCAACCTGGAAGAAAACGAAAATCAATTAGACATACACACACATGACAAAGAATAACGAGCAGATGAATTGGAATAGGCATACTGTACAGATGAAAAAAGCATAATTGAGTGATAAATTTTCAAACCCTTGATCTTCCTTCCTTAGCATCATAATCCCGATCCCAATAATTTGTCATCATATTCGATACTGCTTCTCCCAATATGAAAACACAAGCTCTTGGTATTAAAAACTGTCGCTTAATTTGATTGAATGAGAATTATGGCAGTGCGGTGCCAAGGGCCTTGTCCTTTTTATAGGGGATCACCCTAGGCTTGAAATCTTAATTGGGAACCCTAATTCTATAATATTTTGGGTAACTGGAAGCAAAGTTTCCTAGAAGAAGGCACGTTGCACCCCAAAAAAAATAAAAAAAATAAAAAATAAAAAAATAAAGAAAAAGAAGAATGCACGTGTGGTGGAAAAAAGGAAAGTTTAGAATATCCCTAAAACTTATCTAATAAGAAAATTCTTATCAATTCTCATTAATTCAATATTCATGCGATCAATTTTCATTAATTCAATATTCTTTTATAGATTAATGTATGTACCTAGTTTTAAATCAAGAAAGATTTACAGCATTTTATATTACAAAGTAACGTACTTCTTATTTATTTTATTTATTTTAATCAGAAAATGAATATTTCATTGAAACAACAAAGTTAGAAAAGGAAGGATGACATAGATATTTTCGGGATTTTATGTTGCTTGAGCTAATTAATTTCAAGAAAAGTTTCTTTTTGGGCAAGATTTTGGTCGAAAATTTGGATTTAATTTCTTATTCTATCTTTAACTTCTTCTTCTTCTTCTTCTTTTTTTGTTGGATATTCTATCTTTAACTATAAAAGAAATAGTCGTTTGAGATATTATTTCTCAGACATGGTTATATCTTTTTAATAATTTAGGATTTTAATCTGTCTCTTGGCAAATTTTAGGGATATTTCACACTTGCCTCTCTCCACATGTGCATTCTTCTAACTCTTTTTAATTTTTGGGTGTAACGTGCACGATTAGGAAATCCAGAGTTTCCTAAATGTTTTCTTCCTAGAATTAGGGTTTCTGACCTGATTATTTAAACTCTAGGGTGATCTTGATCCCCTATAAAAAGGACATAACCTTGGCGAAGCACGTCACATAAAGAGAGAGAGAGTTTTTAACTGCAAGATAAAGAGAGAGGCTTTTCGTATTGAAGGACTGATCAATTTCTTTTTGGACGACGACTGGTAAGGGGTTATATTACTGCGATTGAAGTTTCGTCGAATGTTTAGTCGATTTGAGTTATTTGGTTCAAGTTATATATCACATGTTTTATTATGAACGATTTGGGTTGTATAGATCCATGACAAAAACTATTTAGATATCTATAAAAATTTGCAATTTAATTTCGTCGAGTCTATAGAAACAACTCACATCCATAGAAACAATACCCGTGTGTCCATATATGATATGTTTTTCTCTTTGTGGGGGGATTAAGCAAAGAGGGGTGGCTTTGTAGGGGAGTAGCATTCGAGTTGGGAATCTCATATTGGCATATATACATATATATATATATATATATATATATATATATATTATAACATGACCGTGTATACGGCTAAATTATTTCATTGTTTCGTTGCAATAATTATAGCAACTAATAATTAAGTTATATTTTGTGTTGGGGCTGCAAAAGTTTATTTCGGATGGAAAAACAAGCAGCTTCAATTGATGGAGTACAAAAGCTACATAAAGTCAACGCCGAGGATGTGGTATGCTCTGACTACTTTTCCTTTTGTTTTATGTCACTGCATCAATTGATCACGTGATGCTTGTATAACAGTAAAAATGTGATGTTGCACCTACTTCTTATGCAGATAATAGGATATGTAGGATGGGAAAGAATCATAGGATATGAGTTCAATTATGTCCCATCTCAATCTTATTTTGCTGGAAAAATATACTTTGAGAGTGGCGAAGAAATGGAGGCTCGATTTTTGAAGTTCAAAAAATCGGAAGAAGCGTTAGTTAAGAAAATATTTACTCAAACTTCCAAGTTAAATCATGTGGGGATCTTGAGACCTTTCTTCTTTGTTTATTATGAACCTCAAAATATTTGGATTTTGTGCTACGATCGATTTGATTATCTTCTAAGTGAATTGGTGGATGGTGAGGATCCTGCAACTAACAATCGTATTCTTTGGTGCCGCACTGTAATTCGGTATAATATGTTCATGTCCTTTTTGTTTTTTTGGTGTGTTTCAAATATGTATTTTATAATAATTAATACTCATAATGTTTTTGATCCATTGTGCAGGAATCTTTTACGAACATTAAAACATATACATTTTCATGACCTTTTTCATATGGGTTTGGAAGAAACGTGCAATTATGTTGCTGTTCCCAGTGGAATCAAGATTATTAATGTCCAAAATAGTTTGGAAGATCTTGACGATCCTGTAGATCCTGAACAAGTAAATTCGTGGAGAATTAAGAACTTAAAAGCATTGAGGGACATGTTAAAGAAAAACATGATGTTACCCGGATATGATTCTTGGCTTGGTCGTAATTCTTTCTTTGATTTCTTTGACAATGAAGATTATGAGTAAGTTTAGTTGTGTTACAACTTTTATTTTGTTCCTAAAATTTACTAAGTGAAAAAAGTACGTAGAATATGTTCTTTGGCTCACAAAGCTTAGTTTTTTTTTTTTTTTTTTTTCAGGTACTGTACATTTGTGGAGCGACTAGAGAATCATCCCTTTTTATTGACTCTGGAGGAAAGAAGGCTGTGGCTTGTTGACATAAGGAGCTTCGTAAATGAAAGTGAGTTGAAGATAATATTAGATGATAAGGCATTCGATGAGTATAGGGACTGGAATTGGTTTAAAGACACGGCTCCTCGTTTCCAAAGTAAATATAGACGTCCGTACAAAGAATATGATTGTAAAAGTGTACGGGACCCTGTAAGATTTTTGAAATATGTAAATCTCGATTGGGAAGAGGCTGCGGACTTTGAGGTCAAAAGATCGTATGTGAAGTTGTTGAATCAGATATACCTTGATATGAACGTAAATGTAAGAAGTTTGAATAAAATACTCTTTTCTTGGAGCTTTCATCCTTGTAATTACAGTTCGTGAGTTGGGAGATAACTGTTTGTAGTGGGAAAGTTTTTAGTTTCTAAAGAATATTCGAAGACATCATTATTTTCTTGAATGACAAGTTGAAGTTTTTATTCCCTTGCAAGTAACTTATTTGCTTTGATTGCTATTTAAATTCATTAATTGCTTTCAAGTCCACATTCTGATAAATAGTAGCAACCTTTAATTCCTCATGCATCGCATCATGATCCATGCGCCTTGTGGATGGTTTACAGTTTTTATTGATGCCTTTTGGGCCTTGTGAGTGTGTGGGAGAAAAATGCATGGGCTCTATTAGTGTTGATCCCTTTTTCCGACATTCTGTTTGTTCCGGGGCAAGCGGTAGAAAGGTTGTCAGGTCAATACCAATCCCCCGATTGGATTTCTAGCATGCGAGAGGATTCTTTCAACTTTTGAACAAAAATTGAAAGTCGAATCAGGTTGACAAAAACGAACGAGCTCGAGCTTGTGTAGACGTGCCACTATTGGGTATGAGACCAGCCCAATAGATCTGGTATATGTAGTGTAGGATATTGATTTGTTGGATTCGCGCTTGTTCTAGACCTTTGCTCAAGCTATTGTGCTCCAAAGGGGGTACTGGCCTGTATAAGTTCTTCTCTATGCCTCAACCAGAGTACATGCATTTGGCGAAGCTCTTTAGAGTGAAGTAGGTGTGGCCACATGCCCTTTTATGTTAGCCTCTCTCTATCACTGCCTTCATCAAATCACTATCAATCCGCTGAACCTTAATTGCTGTGGTCCAATTTGGATGGCCCGGATATGCTTGCAATGGTATTTCCCTGAGGATGGCGCTATAATTTCTTGAAAACGACTTCCCAGCCACTGTTCTGGCCATTAGCTCCAAGAAACTTGTCAACAATGAAGAGTACTTCATCTTTTTCATAGAATGTAGGCAGAGAGAGAAAGAGACTTGGCTCCGTTCACTATCCTGCGACCATCCTTGGTTTGTAGATAGAGGTCTCCATCAAGCTCCCAAACATTGGAAGGATCTGTCCAATTCAAGAGCTATTATTCATGCTAGTATGAGCATTTCTTGCTTATCCAGCATGGATCTTTTCTTTGGTGGGGTTGATACCGATAAGAAGTGTAAGTATGAAGTGGAGGCATATAATTCCCAATTTTCCAATAGGCAATTTGGATTGGTCCAGGCAATTCGGGAACTGAGGTATAGTTCTATGAACAAAGGGAGCTCTTGGAGGGACATGAGCATGACTCCCAATGAAGTCAAAGCTGTAAGAACATCCTGGAGGACTAGGAGCAAGATCGTAAGGGTGCCTTCTTACAATCCAACTCCTCTTTTGTAACATACCTGACCCAATTTAATCGATTTAATCCAATTTAATTCTTTTGTGAAATTACAATTTTTCCCTTGGGAGTAGGGGTACTTTGGTAACTTTTTAATCCATAAGGATTTTGTGAAAATGAGTACCACCGTTGCATAGAGCTCGCTCTCACGAATTCGTAAACATGTAGTAGGCCCAAATCGAAGTTTTAACAAAGAAGTTGTGGTCAACGAAAGTGTAGTGGTACAATCATAAATTTTTCGAAGTTGGATTTTAAAAACAGATCAACTCTCTCTCTCTCTCTCTCTCTCTCTCTCTCTCTCTCTCTCTCTCTCTCTCCCTTCCGTGCGATACTCAACTTCATGTGGCAATTTCATCCCCGTCCGGTGTCCGTTTCAGGCGAAATTGGTTGTCAAATTTTCGTATCGACATCCTCTATATTTAACCCACCTATTTTCCCGACTCAAAAACCCAAGGAAATCAAACTAGAACTTCTGGAAGTTCGGGTGATTTTTGATTTGTACCACTTTGCAAAATCCAAGCAAAGGTGTCGTATAGCAGTGTAGCTTGGAAGTCCAAGTGTCGTATCCACAGAGAGCGGTGTAAAGAAAATAACAGAGCTGAAAAAGAATAATTGTGATTGAGAAGTAGATTTAAATAGGATTTGATTTAAAGAAAATTTAATTGATTATAACACTAAGGCATTGTTTTAACATAAGCATGCAACTCTTATTAATTTGATCCACAAAATATTTTCCATTGTAGTTGTTCAAAATAATTAAAGCTCTTTTTAATTTCCTTTAGAAGTATTCTAAGCATAACTTGTACCATTGGCAACAAACTGTCAAAAAATACTCTTCATCGAAATTCTATTAAGCTTTAGTAATTCTCCTCTCTTTTAAAAGCATGAAAGTTTTTACTACACAATAGGAAAAACATGATTGAACCCATGAAATAGATTGTCAAACATTCATCAATTAATTAAAAGGAAAACTACAAATTCCATTTGAACAAAAACTACAAATTCACATTAAAGCTTAAGTTTGGATCAAACTAATAAAAATTACACACTCATATTAAAAGCTTCTTCCCTAGCCTTAGCTACGGAGTTAGTTTCCCATAAAATAAAACTAAATTAAAACTAGAAGAATTGGAGGAAGGATAGAGAGCTCAAGAGAAGATTGCGAGCTTAGTGTTTTTTGAAGTTTGAAGACTTTTTTTATTTATAGGGCTAAGAAGGAGAAACATCATGATGGATTCCAACACCACCATTCCTATTTCAATGCAATACCTAACTCCCACTTCATCTTGCCCACGAATATGCATTGAATTTGAGCTTCTTTGGAGTGGATGACACCTCACAAGCATGTGAATTCAATTTCTTCTTGTTTGCTTGCATCTCATACTTCTTTTCCTTTCTTCTTTTGGCATAGGTGTGGCACTTCATGCATTCTTTTCAATTCTTTTCTTCTTGTGCTACTTGCACTTCTTCCTTCATCAACATTGCTTCATGGATATGTTAAAGTTCTTTAATTGGCCACTAGCATATTATCTTTGGGTGGCACACTTCTTGGCATGCAAATTGAGTTGGTTTCATGGCACACAAGCCTACATAGGAAGTCATTGATCAAAGTTAATAAAAGAACATTAAACCAATTTGACAAAGTAAAAATATAAATGCACAAGATTATTTAATTACCCATTGTAATTGCTTTTAAAATTAAATGTTAAGGGAAATAAACATGTATTATTGTAATATTATCAATTTTTGAAGTTTTCGACACCGTTTCCGGTGACTCCGGCTGCCATTTTTGTAGAGTGAGGTATGAAACTTCATCCCCTCTTCGTGATCTATCCGTTTATGTAGGTATTATAGATTGATTTTGAGGTTTTACAGATCGTTCACGGTACCCATTTTAGCCTACGATTTCGGCTTCGTTTCGGCTCGTTCCGAGTCCAAGAACAAAAGAGGCAGACACAAGGCGGCAAATGCGTCCTGGCTGTTGGAGCTAATTTTGCGGAGTTCATCTTAATGGTGCAAAAATCATGTATTGCTTCCTTTCTATGTATTCCGATGCATTACATATGTTGTATCTATTGAAGGGGAAAAAGGTCACTCTCTAAATACATGTAAAAATGTGATTGAAAAGTTCTTGCAAATTTTTGGGCAAGAACCGTAAAGAAATGAAGGAACTTCATTGATATTTCTATCCAAACGTACAATTATCACTCCCGGAAAAATGAAAAGTTGGCTCCCCTTTTGGAGTCAGATGTGAATCACTTTAAATCTACTCATTCATTCAGAACTTCATGGGCTATAGTATACCCATTTTTTAAAATAAATAGTGTAGTCGCGCTCTAAACTTATCTTGACACGTAGGCAGTTAGACGCTTGACTTATCTTTTTTTTGTATAAATAGTATAGCCGTGCTTCTATACTTGGGATTTAAAAAAAAAAAAAAAAAGTATAGCCGCCCGGCCTTAATACAGTTTTTATAAAATAAAATAAAAATAGTACGCCTGTGCGGCTCCTTTTTTTATAAATTGGAGAGTTGTTGGAGAAGAACTTTGTACATTTGCATCATCTATATATATAGCAAAAGACAAATATACCAGAAAATACCATTGGTTAATGCAAACATTAATAATTGAAATTATTAATTAAATAAGGATAATATGTTAAATTCACACTTTTTCATATTTTTAAAAAAATTGAAATTAAAAGAAAAATCAGATAATGGATCCTATTTTTAAGAATGCAGTTGAACCATATTCGTTCTCATAAGCCTTAATCAATTTTAAAAGAACTGGACTGCTTTGTTTTTTTTTTTTTTTTTTTTTTTTCATATGGATAAATCAGATTTGGGCTGCTGGAATCCTAATGACCCAAAATTTAGAGGAACATATAAAATTCAAATCCTTTCTTCCTTTAATTTTTTGGAATAGAATGCTAAGCGACTTTGAAAGAAACTAGCCATAAAATATGTGCTTATATTATCCCAAAGCTTTCAAGTTTTACAGTAAACTAAGCCCATACATCCAAAAGGTTTGCACTCTTATTTTGCAAGTCAATGCGTACTTTAATTCAAATTGATAAAGTTTATTTTAATTTTATTTTTTATAGAGATAATCCAAATCAATAGTTTAAAAGTGCTAAAAACTTACTCTTCTTTTGAGATCCAACTCTCAAATAGTTTTATTATCGTCCACTATGTTCATGTCTCCTATACTTTATTGGACTCTTGTACACTACTATATATAAAGTTAATACAAGAGCTACCAAGTACTTCTCATCAGAACGATCCCTTATGCTATAATTCTAGATGGGGTTCTAATGCTTTCAAGCTGGGTTGATTGACTGAGCATGGACATGGTATTTATATGCATTAACTCAGGTTTCCTTGCCCAACAAGGTATTGAAATTTGCTGTAGGTAACTTAAGCTGTCAATATATAATTTTAATCAAGAATTGGAAGAGCAACAAGCTTCATCGATTGACCGCCAAGAAGGAGAACTAAGAAGTATAGGATAAAAAATTTTCCAATACCTAAAATCTATGTTCTTATTATAATTTCTCAGCAGATACTAGCTAGCTCGATATAACCCATATCTGCATTCTCCCAAATCTGCACCAAAATGAATACGTATTATTAACACAATTAGTTAAAAGGTAGGGCAGTTGTCATACTGCAGATATATATATATATACATATAAATCTTCACATACTTTCAGTTTCTTCTCTCTTGCATTACTCTCAGCACTATGAAGTTTAAAGGCATAAGCGGAGAGCGAAACATCTTCAAGTTCTGCAAGGCCGGCTTCAAGGACGGGAGTTAGCACATGGTATTTGACTCCGATAAATATCCCACAAAATATCCATCTTCATCAATAGTCTGCAGTTCAACCTGTGCAAGAGATACAATTTTATGGAGGCAGGAAGAAAAATCAAGGGGTAATCAAAGCTACCACATAAATGCTAAATAATCACCTCCACCCATCTCTGAGATATGGTTGTCCTCAGCAGTTCAATTGCTTCATCTGCATAAGGCTCATCTTCGGGCCATATGACACCATAAAGTGAGAATGCAATCCTCCATATCTTTTGGTTTTGAATCCGTAGTATAATTTTATCTCTCTTGTTAATACGGGTAACAAATTCTACAAAAGCATTAATTTCTTGTATTTACCAAAGGACGATAAAAAATAGAATTACAGGCTCTACGAGCTTCTTTGCGCGTTGCCTGAAAAAACACACACACATCAAATGACTGAATGAAGGAAAAAACTAGCTCTTCAGAAAAAAAAAAAACACATCGTTATCAACCGGGTTTCTCACGTTTGACAAGTCTGTTGTGTCCGTAACTGAGGGATTTACCCCAGAATCCTCTCCTTTCTTATTAAGAATCATATGGTCCCTAATTACACATTTCTCAACCTGGAAGAAAACGAAAATCAATTAGACATACACACACATGACAAAGAATAACGAGCAGATGAATTGGAATAGGCATACTGTACAGATGAAAAAAGCATAATTGAGTGATAAATTTTCAAACCCTTGATCTTCCTTCCTTAGCATCATAATCCCGATCCTCATAATTTGTCATCATATTGCACTACGATCTTATATCCGATACTCCTTCTCCCAATATGAAAACACAAGCTCTTGGTATTAAAAACTATCGCTTAATTTGATTGAATGAATTATGGCAGTGCGGTGCCAAGGGTCTTGTCCTTTTTATAGGGGATCACCCTAGGCTTGAAATCTTAATTGGGAACCCTAATTCTATAATATTTTGGGTAACTAGAAACAAAGTTTCCTAGAAGAAGGCACGTTGCCTAGGCCAAATTTTTTTGTGGGCCCAAAGCATGTACTTTCTAAGAGGATAAAGTATCAATAACGTGGGCAAGAGCACGAAACATCTTGTGCAACTACAGATCCAATAGCCAATATTAAAGGCCCGTTGACATCATCGATGACCTCAGCTAGCTGTTAGGTTTTTATTTTTAATAACCTTCTAAAATGTTTTTAAATTCGTTTTGTTTTAATATATATATATAATTGGTTTGTGATCGTTGGAGGTCAGAATCATTGATTGAAAAGTTATTATTTATTTAAAACATTTAAAAATGTTTTAAATTCATTTGGTTTAAAAAATATTGTCTCTAAATCGTAGTTTAATTAAATTGAACAATACATAGTTGTGGAATATATGAGTGTTGTACCATAGTTTTTCTTAAAATAATAAAATATGAAGGGCCCTAAAATATAGCCATGCATGGCTGAAGATGGAAAAATTTAGCCCTGCACTATTTTAAAAAAAATTAATATTTTGGAGGGCTAAATTTTTAGCACTGGACTACATTTAGCCATATAACTAGAGACTTAAATGAAACATTGAATATAAAATTAGCGACCAATAACTCTAGAAAAGAGAAGATTGAAACCTGTAGCCAGCCTTGAGAAATAGCCGACTGTGCAACATCTTCTCCTTCCAGCTTAACAGCCCCATACTCCCCTTGTGTCTTCGTATTAGCTACATAGTATTCCACGTCCTGTTGAGAAATGTAGTGAGGTAGATAAATGATGTTTTTTCTTGGTTGCCATGATGGTTATTTATTGTTAAAGGACTACTAGTATATGTACAGTAAAGCAAAAGAGAAGTAATATGAACCTTTCCTATGCACAATTTTCTCATGAACTCTCTGCTGCCCCATGCAAATGGCTCATCACCTTCAAAATCATCGCCCTCACCCTGGCATGAAGAAACAAGAGAACACAAAAATGTAAGCAAACAGTTAATGCAGAAAATTATTTTAAGCAAATCCACAATCCACAATAGTATAATCCTTGACAATCCACGCTATGCAGGAAATTAATACGAACAACTTACAACAATAATCCAAAAAACACGAAATTTAAAAGAACATGTTGGCAGAACACAAATAATTATTACCAATATGGGAGCAGAAACCCATGACAAGAAGAATGTCTTTTCAGGCTGGACCTTGAGCTGCTTATCTTTGGCCAAGAGGACCAAGCAAAACCCTGAACGAACATCCTTTACCGTTGCATGCGAGTATTTCATCATCTCAAAACCTACACTGTCACGTATGCATGGTTGAATATAAAGAGACAAATTCTTCCTCAAAATATGCTAAAAACCAATTAAAAAAATTGCACACAAGTGAAAAAAAAAAGAAGAAAAAAAAAGAGGGCAAGTGCATGCATGGATTATATGTATCCACATCAACAGGACCTACGAAGCATAATCTCAGACCTAAGCCACCCTCCTATATATATATTTAGCACTGGTATACTCGAGGTTGCTTATGTAAATCAATATCCACCCTCTCCAACGCTAACCAACTAACAAATATATATATATATATATATATATATGTATAATGAAAAGAAAACCGAAGAAGAAGTACAGAAGGCACATGAAGAAACACATATGTGATGAACATGCAGATGAAACGTATTGGTATTGTTGAAAAAGCTCTCAAAGTTAGAATCAGGTACCTACGCAATCGACGAATATTGAATGCGGTTCTGGATCTTGACAGGGGAATTTATATATGACAGTACTATATAATATGGGCACCAAAGCAATGATCATATGAGTGCCATTGAAGCGCGAGAGTGAGTGAGCGAGAGATCCTTGTGAGACTGATGACTTTATATATACAAGCCTTAGTTATTTAAACAAAATAATAATAAAGATGAATCAGGAAGTAAGAGCAATTAAGTAAGAAAATCAGGAAAGTGACCATAACACAAAAACTTATCCTAGTTTCCCAAAACTCTCCGATACTTCGTCAATACGAAACTTATTGTACTTTCCCGAAACTTATTCCTAAGTTCTCCTATTTCTTGCTTCCCTTTACCAAGTAAGTAAACATACCACAAGATCTTTCTTTTATTATGTCTTTTGAATTATATATTCTTGGAGAAGGTAATTCAGTTTATCATTTATCACTCTTTCTCCGGTGCTTAGATCCTAGCTGAAACGGTGTAATTATGAGCTTATCATATTCATATTGTCGGGGACAATGGGAGAAGACTGCTTTGCATTTAGAAAGTATGCTGGTAGAGCTGGGTTTATATATTGACATCTTGCATGGGTTGGGACGACCGAGTATGCTACAATTCCTACATTACGTACCCTTTAACATTTGCAAGATTATCAATTCATTGTTGCTTAATCTGTCAGATCTATACAAACTCAAAACATCTGAATTGACTCTAATAAAATTCCCACGAAATATCCATCATCATCTCAGTTTCAGATATGCGCTTTAGTGGAGGCAAACAAGGAAGAAACGGAACATGTTTTTATTTTTCATTTTTCCTTTTTATATACACTACAAGAAATTGGCCTATTGCGACACTTTTTCGCGACCGCGCATGCCGTCCTCGTATATGCACATTGATTTTGCACGGTGGGTAGTGCAAAAGTATTTGCGACCCAATTGACATAGTCACGCACTGTAATGTCTGTGTGTGTTTGTGTTTTCTTTTTATTTCTCCTTTTTTTTTTAAACATAGTTTTCTGAGTTGTTCAATCTGGACGACATTAATCTATTGTTGTAATATTGCCTACATCAGATTCAAATGCATCATTACCAGAGGGCGCAAACCCAATTGACATAGCAGCTCTACTCAAATGTTACCTAGCTACCCTTCCCGAGCCACCACTACATTTGAGCTTTATAATGAGATGAATGGTGCTCGTTCCAGCATACATGCGATGAGAAACATGCTGGGAAGACTCCCAACCGTAAACTACACGACCCTGGAATCAATTACTGCAGTACTGCTCCACGATAGCCAGAAGTCGGTTCTTAAAAAGGCAGGAAGCATCACTGTCTCTCTCTCGCTCTTTGTTGTACACATGCTGGATATTTGTTAAGCAAGCTAAATAGTAGATAACTTTATACAGATGGACACCCAAAGCCTGGCAGTAGCGATGGCCCCTGTTCTAATTTGGCACAAAGGTAGGACACCGGACATACATAGGGAATATTGGAAGTGAAACATCAAAAGGTCCTTCCAAGAAGAACTCGGATCCAGAGCCAACTTATCGGCCCGTTTGGTTCGCAGAGAACATTTGATGAGAAATAATTTCCCGTCATTCCCAAGAGATGGGAAATAAAAGATTCATTTTCCATGTTTGGTAATCCTAGGAAAGTAACCATGAAATAATACTTTATTTCCTTTCACATGTTTGGTTTGTGTAGGATTGTAAAACAAAGTTTGTTTAGTTTTCTAATTATACAAAAAGAATGCATTTAATGCTATATTTTAATTCTAAATTGTTAATAGGAACAAAATGGTCAGAAAAATGTGCATTAAATATTGGCTCATTTTTCCAAACTTTCCTATGAGGAGGAGAACAAAACCCAACGGGAGAGGAGTGCTTCACTTTCTCCCCCTATACTTTCCCATGTGCCATGCAACCATTTCCCATGCCTGGACTTATCAAACATGGGAAAACAATTGAGTTCTCATCCCCAAGCCTCCTTTTCCCATGAACCAAATGGGGCCATAGTGCTTGGGACATGCTTTCTCGTGAGTGGTTCATCATCATAAATACAAGATTCACATGTACATTATTGTTTGGCTTTTTATCACAAAACGTCTCTGACGTTTGCGAAACTATCAGATTGCATCCTTAAAGCTTTTTTGTATCACTCATGGTCCCTAACGTTAATACAGGTGCTCTTAAATAGTCATTCTATAAAAACAGAAAAGAAATAAAGAAGAAGAAAAACAGAAAAACAGAGGAAAAAAAAGAGAGAGAATTGGAGACAGAAGAAGAAGAGAGAGATAAAAAAACAAAAAGAGAGAAAAAGACGGGAGGAAGGAAATAATATATATATATATATATATTATAATTTTGTGATAAAAAACCTTATTGTTTAAAAAAGAAAAACTTCTAAAGGTTCAATTGGACTCCATTCAAAGGCAGGGATAATAGGAAAATTGAAATTGGTACTTAGGTGGTAGGGGTAAACTACAGTTTTCAAAGCCATGCAAGAAGTGTAGAATGTTCTATCAATTTTGGGATCCCACAAAATAATTTTCCAATATAACCATCTCACAAAGAACAAGACAAATTATATATGTAGGAAGATGAAAAGAAAACCATCTAGAGCCACCGACCAAAGATGAGCAATAGTTCGAAAAAGAGAAATTGTATTTTGAAATACAAACCAAATTCCAACATCACAGTCCCACACCTATTGACTTCTTCTTGGCACTTGAGTTCTCCTAGATCTGCAACAAAATGAATATTATTAGCACAATTAGGTAAAAGAAAGACAGTTGTCATAATAATGCATGTATATATATATATATATATATATATATATATATATATGCTGCTTCACATACTTTCAGTCTCTTCATTTGCGTAGAGACTTGAACTTGTTTAATTTGGTTGCGATAACCTTTGGGATAAGAAGGTCCTTCCAACTTTGCAAGGCCAGCTTTTACGAGGGGGATTGCCACATGGGTATTTGACTCCAACAATAAAGTTCCCACGAAATATCCATCTAAATCTGAATCAAATTTCTCCAGTAGAACCTGTAGAATAGATAAAATCTTCTTAACGAAGCAAGAAGAAAACTAAGCGGAAATCAAAGCTACCAAATAAGTGCTAAATAATTACCTCCACCCTTTTATCAACTATGCTTTGCCTCAGTAGTTCAAATGCTTCATCTGCATAGGGCTCCTCACCTCTGGGCCAAGTCACACCAGAAAGTGAGAAGGGAATCTTCCACGTTTTCTCTTTGCGTTGAATCAGTAGTATAATTTTATTCTTGTTGTTGGAAACAGATTCCACAATACCCTCAACTTTCTGGTATTTACCAAAGGCCCATAAAAATATATGATCACAGGCTTTACCAGCTTCCTCGCATGTTGCCTGAAACAAAGGCATGTCATGAATGAATGAACGAACGAAAAACGAACTCTTAGAAGAAAGAATAAACACATCAATCCCTTGTAATTATTATATAAATAACTGAGTAATTCTTACATTTGACAAGTCTATTATGACTGGAGGATCCACGCCAGAATGCGTTGACTTTGTAGTACAAAGGGCATCGTAATAGTTTGATGCAACCTTGACATCATTACGTCTCAAAACAATGTCAAGGCTTTTTTCGACAACCAACTCAGAAACATTCCAGCTATCAAGAGCAGAAGCCTCATCAATGTCATTTACAAGGAAGACTGATCCGTAGTTATATGTTTTCAGATTTTCAATGCCGGGCTTTCCTGAATCCAATTGAACATCCACTTGCAACTGTTTGTTCATTAATTTTTCTTGATATGTATACTTCAATGGCAAAATATAGAGATATCTATAATTAAGGAAAAATCTTGTTGTTCAGCAATAAACCCCAATCCAACTATATATGTTAATGTTTCCAAAGATTCATAAGGCTTCAAGCTTTAGTTAGCCAAAAATACAAAAGGTAAAACAAATAGACTCCAATATCTGTTCATATTATTCGAAAATATCAATAAGCATTCACACCAATTAACAGGAGAGATTAACCAGACAAGATTCTAATTGTGCACCTAAATATATTTACATGCAATTCCAAGTAAAATCTTACTATTCATGCATGGTTAAGTGAGTATAAAGAGAAAAATTCTTCCACAAAATATACCCCAAAAAATTGCACACAAGTGAGAAAGAAAGGGCAACATATCAGAAATAGTTCTCCTGCATACTTGATGCCCAATAAGGCATGCTTTCACAAATTCCTTTGCTTCATCGGCATACGCACGACAAAGAATAACGGACAGGTAAATTGGAATAGGCATAGACATGACAAAGCATAATTGAGTGATATAAATATTCATAATAATCATGTATATATTTTTTAAATACTACGTACGTTTCCTTTGAAATTCTGGTCTCGAATCCTTTCTAAAGTTGTACGTTGGGGTAGATAGTCTTCCCAAATTCTTGATTTGACTTCCTTAGCCTCATAATCTGCACTCTTCAGCTCCTTCTTCTCATTAGTCGTCATCATATTCTCTCTCTTGCTATTCAAAACCCTCACCTAATTGCTCACCTCTCTCTAAACTCTCTCTTGGGTTGATCTAAATCTATAGAATGAACAACGGTTGTGATGTGCCGAGGGTTCTGTCCTTTTTATAGGCGACCACGCTAGACTCTAATTAATCACGAACCCTGAACCCTAATTCTAATATAGGGGAAAAAAAAAAATGGGAAACTAGAAACAAAGTTTCCTAATCCTGCAATAGAAGAAGCCACGTTGCAACTGAAAAAAATAGAGACGAAGGCACGTTGGCACCAAAAAAAGAGAATCATATACTCACAACATTATAATTCAAAAAAGATATATAAAATAAAAAAACCCAGGAATAAAATGAAAAAAACAAAGAATTGGCCAAAAGATATTCGAAGGGTTAACGTTGAGGGGCTTTGCTTATCAAAGTCCAGGACATGACATTAGGAGTCTGGGAAACTACAATAAAAATAAAATTGAACTCGTTAAAGATGAGTAAGGGGTAGTGATAAGGAACGAAAGGGGAGTTTTAATTTAATGTAATTATAATAACGTGAAATAATTTAATTCATTAGAGTAATTAAATAGTTAAAATTTCTCTAACGCGTATAAATGCGATGGGCTGTAGTAGGTAAGAGCAAATTAATTTCCGTCGCACAATTCAATAAAAAGGGATGCTTTTCAAGTTTCTTGACAAATATAGTGTACCTTAAAAACAATTATAAAAGAAGTCAGGTCAGGTTTGTAAGCCAACAAATACATAAAATAAATATATGCATTTCACATAAGAATAATATGACAATTACGAAACTTTTTACGAGAAATTTTCGTTGTCAAAGAAATCACAAAAACCATCACGATCAGCCCAACTATCACCCGGCAGGAGTATTCCATTCTTTAACAAGTCCCTGAATGCTTTTAAGTCATCAATGTCAACTTCCATATTTTTGTAGGAGTTATAGGATCTTCGACGTCTTCAAAACTACCTTGGATGTTAACAATTTTGATTTTTTCAGAAACAACAACATAATTGCATGATTTGTTCAAACCCTTATGATAAAAACCACTAAAATGCAAATCCTTTATCGTTCGTAAAACATCACTGCACAATGAGTTAAAAACAATATGTTAGATTTTAATTGCTGTAAGATACATAATTGAGAAAATTAAAATTAAAATTAAATAAAAGACATCAGTATAATATTATACCGAATCTCATCTCTCCACCAATTTGATAGAATAAGAGAACTGTCATCTATTATTTCTGTTTTAAGATCCTTTTGATCCATAAATTCATGTAGAAGAAAATCGAACCAATCATAGCACAAAATCCATAATTTGTGTGATTCATTGTAAGTTGCAAAGTAAACTTTCAAGACTCCGACCCCCTTTTGATTTGTCTTGGAAGTTCGGGTAATTATTTTTTTGGCCAAGTCTTCGTCCTTGAATTTGAAAATTCTAACATCCTTTTCTCTACCATCTTTAAAGTAGATTTTTCCAGTAAAATAGACTTCAGAAGGGTGGTTCTTTAACTCATATTCAGTAATGTCTGCATCAATTATCTGCAAAACAAATGTCTCATCATACGGCCACTCATACACACACCATATGTTACACAAGCAATATATATATAATAGTAATAATAATAATAATAATAATAATAATAATAATAATAATAATAATAATAATAAAATTAAATAAAAGAAAGAAAAAGAAAAACTAGGCATATCATACCACATCATCGTTGGGGTTGAGTTTGTATCTGCTTTCGATTCCATTTGGTGAAGGCCGCTTCTTTTCCATTATTTCAATTAAGCTTTTACCTTATTACATAATGTAATTTAGTTTCTACAATTAGAACCAAAGATCACCAAAATTTTAAGATAGACCCTAAAAGGAAAATTTTGAATTTCATAAATCCGAAAAAGGATAAATGTATTGTTATCTACGAAGCATAATCTCAGACCTAAGCCACCCTCCCATATATATATACTCGAGGGTTCTTGTGTAAATTAATATCCACCCTCTCCTATACTAACCAAAATAATAAGGGATATGTATAAAAGAACCGAAGAAGTACAGAAGGCACATGAAAAAACACATATATGATGAACATGCAGATCAAACGTATGAGTATTGTCGAAGAAGTTCTTAAAGTTAGAGGATCAAGTACCTACACAATTGACGAAAATTGAATGCGATTGTAGATCTGGACAAGGGGGTGCCAAGACTCAAGAAAGACAGATCCTTGTGAGAGAGACAGCAAGGAAGAGTTTATTTATATAAAGCCTCAGTTATTTAAACAAAATAATAATAAAAGAGCAACCAGGAAGCGAGAGAGCAATTAAGTAAGAAAATCGGGAAAGGGAGGTAACCATAACACAAAAACTTATCCTCAGCATGCGTACTTTCCCGAAACTCTCAAATACTTCGTCCATACTATACCCAAATACTCACGCCAGATATCTATACCCAAATATTCCTCCACTCTCTCTTGCTATTAAAAACTCTGTTACTTTGATGGGGATCCCTAATTCTAATATAGGGAAACTAGAAACAAAGTTTCCTAGAAGAAGGCACGTTGCACCCGAAGAAAAAAAAGAAGAAGAATGCACATGTCGAATATCCCTAAATTTACCCTTTGAGGTACATAAGGAAAACACATTGAAAATCTAAATTTAATGCATTATTTCCTTGTAATTGAATTCTAGAATTTAAATTTTGAATTCTTTTCTTGATAATATTCATAATATATTGATAAAATACAATTTAATCATAATCAATAGAAAGTAAAGACCCACATGTTATATCAATCGATCAGACAAGCACCCACATTAAATTATGTACTTGACATACAGGTAAATAGTATTATTATTAGCGAAAAATACTTAGTGATAAATCGTGTTATACCTATAAGTTAGGAACATAAATTAGAAGACTACCTATGAGTCAGATACAAAAATAGACAAAATAAAATTGTATGTTGCCTATAAAAATAAATAAATAAAGGTACATAAAATACTATTACACATTGTCGAAAATTTGAATATATATATATATATATATATATATATATACCTATGCAATAGGCAATAGGCAATAGGCCATATGACATAAATGACTATTACCCGATTCAAGTCATAAGGGGCAACATTGAAACAAAAAATAATTTTAAAAATAAAATAATATAAAGATTACAATATAAGATATTAAAATAGGAATGTATTTCTATGTGGCGCAAAAGTCAAAGGACTTGGATCAAAGTCACCAAATTCGAGGATTAAACCCAACTCCTCAATAGGAATTTGGATCTATATTAACTTTTCTATACAAAATATGAATGTTGATGGCATATATTTTAGGCTATTTTCTGCACATAATTTAATAAATAATATTACGCTATTATCTGCGCATATTTTAACATTGGAAATTTTCTTTTATAGAAGTTGGTATTAAAAGAATATATTAATAATATCCTAATGGACTATTTGTTTTATAATTAAAAATTAAATCTAAATCTTCCCAAAAACAAACTTTTGTCGAAATTAACTCAAGCAATCCGAGAATCCACAAAAAAAAGGCCATCCTTCCTTTTTAGCGTTATGCTTGACATGATTTCCAATATATGGCCCCCATTTTCTCGATTTTGAATCGTTTATTATTTTTTTAAATAAAAAATATTGAAGGAATAGGATGAGCCGCCATTAGGTATAAAATATATATATGCAGACGCTTTCTTTTTGTTCCTTATTAAAATTTGAAATTGTTGTTCTTTGCCAAATTGGTGGCACTTAATGTTGATTGTTTCTGATTTGTTTATTTTACCGTTCATTTTGTTTCTTCTATGAGAAACGGTTGAAATTTAATGATTTTCTTTGTCAATATTCATTCCATCAATTCTCAATAATTCTCACCTTTTTTATTTTATTTTTTATTTTTTTATAGTTCTTCAATTAATTGTTGCTTAATCCCTCTTAATATTAATTCAAAACATCTGAGTTGATTTGTCAATGGATTCCCACCACAGTGGTGGTGGATTCTCCCCCGCCCCCATGGCACCCAGATTCAAAACCCCAAAGGGTTTCTTTCCTCCAATGTAACCAAAAAAAAAAAAAAAAAAATCTGAATTCATTTCAGGTTGACTATAAAGCACATCCAGAAAACTACAACCCTATTTTCCATGAAATAAGTGGCCCCTTATGCATCTGTAATTGGTGTGCCTTACACTCTGCTATCAAACCATATGCTCTTAGATGAATTGAGAAATTTTTTTTTTTCCTTGAAAACTACAACCCGATTTTACATTCTTTTTCCCCCCTTTGGCAGTGAATTGCATGTACTGGGAGAAACAATTTTCTCGATCGGGTATTAATTACCAAGCAGCTTAAAGATTTAACAAGGAAAGGATGTGGGCTTGTTGGGATATCTCTGATGTCAGATTAAGTTATAGAGGCCAATTAATTTAGCAATCAAAGCAAATATTGCTTGTATAAAAATAAAACGCCAAGGACAGCATTCAAGATACAAAAATTCGGCACCCATTGTCATCAAGAAAATAATGAAATATTCTTAGAAAACAAAAACTCACGAAAACAAAAGTACCAGAGTCTAATAAAATCAAAAGGGCAAAAAACAAAAAAAAAAAAAAAAAAAAAAAAAAAAAGGTCCCCAGATCCGCAGCAAGAAAAAGCAAGTCAATAGAAGGGAGGCCAGCTATACAAAGAGATAAACGCCCAAATAAAAGACTATTCATATGATAGCATAAATCTTCTCCAAGAAATTAGGGTACAACCTTTTGACCTCAGCGTCCGCAGCTTCAAGGGTTAAATCACGAGGATTATGATGGACATATATATCTTTCAAAAATACTACAAGATCCCACACAGATTCACCATCATATGTCGAATATGAACAGTTATAAACCTCTTGGAACTCACGAACCATATCTTTCCTATTCCATTTCCTATACTTATGGAATGCCCTACCATCTACTATTCTCTTGAACTTGCTTTCATTTGCGGAGTACCATATCTTGTCAAAACACTTCATTCTTTCAGCCGCAGTTAATAAAAAGGGATGGCTCGCTAGTCTCTCGACAAATAGAGGGTACCTGAAAACAAAAGCAAAAAAAATTAAACACCAAGGGTTGTGAGCCAAATTAAGTAAAATGCATTGTACTTATTTCATGCGGAAAAAGGGAAAAAAATAAAATAAAATTTGCAAGTACATTGAACTTACGTAAATTCTTTGTTGTCAAAGAAATCAAAGAAAGCATCGCGTTCAAGCCAAGAATCTCCTGGCAACATTATTTTTTCCTTTAACATGTTCCTAAATGCTTTTAAGTCATTCATTCTCAACACATGTATATTTGAAAGATTTTCAGGATTTTCGAGATCTTCAAAATTACTTTGGACGTTAATAATCTTGATTGTATCGGAAACAACAACATAATTGTCCGTTTGGTTCAAACCATTATGAAACAGCATATGAGAATGTATATCCTTTATCATTTGTAAAAGGTCCCTGCAAAAATAGATTTAAAAAAATTATACTTACATAAATTCGAAATAGAAAAATAAATAAATAAATATATATGAGCATGAATATACTTTACCGAATCGATTCTTGCCACCAAGAATCGCCATCTACACGATCTTCAACATCCATCTTTATTTCACTTAGAAGATGATCAAATTTTTCGGTGCACAAAATCCAAATATTTTGTGGTTCATAATAGGTGAGGAAGTGAGGTTTCAAGACATCCACACCCTCATAATTTACTAACTTGGAAGTCAGGGTAAATATCTTCTTTGCTAAGTCCTCTTCCGACTTTTCGAATTTGAAAAATCGAGCCTCTCTTTCTTTGCCATCTTTAAAGTAGATTTTCCCGCTAGAGTAGATATGAGAGGAGTCATAATTAAACTCGTATTGTATGATAATTCCATCCTTATTCTGCAAAATATATTTTTAGCGTTACACACAAGTCCTTGTATGAACATAATCGATGCAACATAAAATAAAAATAGAAACGTATTCAAAGCATACCACCACCAAGTCCTTGTCGGGGTTGAGTTTATGTTGATGTTCCTTTTGTATTCCATCAACAGAAGCTTCTTGCTTTCCCATCCCAAATAAACAGTATCCTCCAATATGAAAACACTCTCTCTTGCTATTAAAAACTGTCACTTTGCTCTTCTCTCTTTATACTCTCTATTGAGTTGATCGATCTAATAAATAAACGCTGTGGCAACGATTTTGTTCTTTTTATAGGGGATTCATTACGGGCTTTAAATCTATATTAATTAGGAATCCTAATTCTAATATAGGAAAGTACCGCAAAATCAGGAAATTTGGAATCTAATCCTGCAGCAGAAAGGCCAAGTTCCATCAAGAGTTTGAATATTTCTTTTATAGAAGTTGGTGGGTTTATATTTAGAACATAAGAGTATGAAAATATTAAAAGAATATAGTAATAATATCCTAATGGACTATTTTTTGTTTTATAATTAAAAATTAAATCTAAATCTTCCCAAAAAAAAAAAAAAAACTTTTGTTGAAATTAACTCAAGCAATCCGAGAATCCAAAAAAATATGTCATCCTTCCTTTTTAGCGTTATGCTTGACATGATTTCCAATCTATGGTCCCCATTTTCTCGATTTTGAATCGTTTCCTTTTTTTTTTTTTATCATAAATATTGAAGGAATAGGGATGAGCCGCCATTAGGTAAAAATAAAAAATAAAAATTGCAAGGACGTTTTTCTTTTGTTTCTTATTAAAATTGGAAATTGTTGTTTTTAGCCAAATTGGTGGCACTTAATATGTTGATTGCTTCTGATTTTTTTCTTTTACCATTCATTTTGTTTCTTCTTTGAGAAACTTGTTAGGTTTAGGATTCTTAGAATTAGCTTGTACACTTTCATGTAATTCCTCTTAGCTCATCTTTAGAAATTAGGCATTGGGGTAAATGACCCACTAGTGTAGTGGTTTGGAGTATTTACTCCCTCAGGCAAGGTCCTGGGTTCGAGTCCTAGCATCCGTGTTGTGTGTGTGAGTTTAGTACGCTATCTCCCATCTCAATGGGAAAGGTCCTCAAAAAAAAAGGAAAAAAAGAAAAAGAAATTAGGCATTGGGTATTTTCTACAAAGTTGAAGTACACCGAAGAGCGTATGGGACTACAAAACCAAGGTAATTTGTGCATTCATTTATAATGGGCGTCATTAGAAAAATCAACATTTGCATCAACATACTTCGTCGAGATGACTAGTCATATAGGCCAAATTAGCATTTGCATCCATATACTTTGTCGAGATGACGAGTCACATAGGCCAATATTTTCAGCACGGGATTTTTAACCAAGGCACGTGATTTTGATTATTATAAGTCCAATCATTGGCTGCCAAGTGTCCTTTTGACCTACCAAAATGGCTGGGGCTAGTCTGGACTCATCAACTCTCTCATTTACATTTTTCAAATGGGTTTTTAAAGAGAGTGAGAGTTCTAGTGAGAGATGGTGCATAAATTAGGTTTTAGTTTTTGGGAGAAGAGTTCATGGGTTCTTATTTTACTATAGAAACTAACATCACTTCAAGAGAATGGTTTCTTGAAGAAATTGACCATTTCATTCTAGAATCTATGTTTCATTCATTTCATTTTATAATCTATATTTCATTCATCGATGATTATCTAGAGCTGAGTTGCGGTGCCATGAGGTGAAGAACCTAATGGACTAGCTGCCATTTCCATGAAGGACAAGCTACAAGCTCAACTAAGTTTGGAGAAGAAGGTTGCACATGGAGGTAGTGCTCATTTTCTAAATAGATAGACGTAGGATTGTTTGAGCTTGTGATTAGTTTTTATGTAAGAATCTTCTTGACTCAGTGGATTGCCTGGTCGGAGTGATGACATGTGATAAGTCTTTGCTTGGTTGGTTTGTTCATCGGTTTATGACTAGTAATTGACTAGTCATATTGTTACTAGGAACATTTATCATTGTTGTCTTAAATCTGTCTATTGGAATTTTAATCTACCCCCTTCACCCAAGTACCAATTTCAAAACTGTTGAAATTTAATGATTTTCTTTGTCAATATTCATTCCATCAATTCTTATCGATTCTCATTAATTCTCACTTTTTAATTTTATTTATAGTTCTTCAATTAATTGTTGCTTAATCCCTCAGAATATACTAATTCAAAACATCTGAATTGATTTCAGGTTGACTATTATGCACATCCAGAAAACTACAACCCTATTTTCCTGTCAATGAGATCATCTAATTAATTCTTACAAATCAAGTTTTCCTGTCAAATGTGAGGGAAATGAGTCCATGGATTCGACATCTGACAATGAGAAGCATCAGCGAGAACCGAGCCCCGGTGCTCCAGATGTCAATCCAACCCATATCAAGAATTGTAGTAGTGATGGGCGAGAGGTGTTGAATACCGATGATTGCAAAGAAGATCCTCTGGAGGTTCTTGAGCATGTGAAGATTAACAATACAAAATTAAATTGGTTTAAACAACAAAACCCAAGCTGCCCATTTATTAATATATGTATGTATATTATTAAACGGATATAAAGATCAAATGAGGTTCCTCGGCAGATTGATTTTAGGGCTCAAGGAATTCAAAGGTCATGAAGGGCATCCTTGTATCATTCCAATTGATTGGAGTTCCAAGCCCAAGCCACAGATTCACGCCCAAGATTTTCAGAGCTCAGTGTGCACGTGACGGCGGCCTCACAAGGAAAGAAATCAAGGAGTTTGATAATAACTCCGAATGTTCCAAAGCAAGGAAGAATCAAGCATGTCAAAATATTTCAATCAATGGAATCCTAGGGATTTAAGGGGGCCTTAAAAGGAAAGAAGTTTTAAAAGAGTTGACCTTTGGCCATTCAATGCCCAGCCCATGGGCTAATGAATGCCCTATATAAACTTCGCCAGACGAAGACAGAAGAGACACAACATCAGACAGACAAATCTATTTTTCGTCTCGCACACTTTTCTTTTCCTAGACTTAGGTTTTTACTTTTCATGCACCTAGTGTAGCAAGTTTTTCCTTTTCTTAGTGTAAGTTTAAATTCTTGTTCAATTTATATTTTCTTGTCATTTAAATTCGAGTTTATTTCAATTGCTTTACTTTTCATTGTTATCGCACTTCAATTAAATTAAATTTCAAGTTCATTTTACTTTATCGTTCTTATCGCTTTCATTCGTTCTTGCTTTATTTATAACTTTGATTCATTTTATTGCACTTTAATTCTAGTTTTTACGTTATTTATCTTACGCACTTTACTTTACGCATTTGTCTTTAAATTAAATTTAAGTTTAAGCACCTTTACTTTACGCACTTGTTCTTCGTTTCATTACGTTTCACCTTTAATCTTCATCTCCACCCACTCCACATCATTTGGTTGCTCACATAAAGTCTTGACTCCGAGGTAGTGAAAGAACTTAGGCCGTGAGGAGGTTCCTTACTCGGCCGAACAATCGTTTGATTAAAGTCAGATTTCGGACAGAACATACACTCACATTCCATCCAAACTAAATTCGTGGCTTGGTGGTGGCACGTCCCGCACTCAAAAAAGAAGAATGACCAAAAGTTCCTTCTGTCGGCCGCCTCAGCCGAAAAGAGGGAAACATAATTTGGCACACCCGGTGAGACACACTCTATGAGCGACCGAAAGGAATGGCAACATTCCTATCAGCCAATGAACTACAATGGCTATGATTCTTATGGCTCAAATAGCCAATTCATCGGCCAATACTATGGTCAATATAATTTTACCCATTAAGGTGGGCCTAACAACCAATATGGCTCAAGTAGTCAATTTGGTGGCCAATATGGTAGGCACAACTATGTTGGAGGATTTGGTGACCAATATGATGGGCACAACTATATTGGCGGATATGATCTTATGAACCAAAATGGTTTGAATGATCAAAATGGCTTTGGTGGCCAAACCAATCAAGGTGGCTGTAACGGCCAGTACGATTCTGCATATCAATATGGCTCTAGTAGCTAGTTCAATGGCCAACATGACGGAAACAACAATTATGGCCAAAATAATATGATATATCAAAATTATGCGAATGGCCAACATGGCTATAATGGCCAATACAATCAGGTGGCCGGAGGACAATACACTTACCCACATGCCCAAAATAATCCGGCCAATATCTATGATCAGTCTAGTTATGGCTCCCACTAAACGAATCATCCTAATGGCTATAATGGCCAAAATGTTCTTAGTGTAAGTAAGAGGCCAAATGTTGACCGCATGGACAAAGAACATTAAAAAAGAACATTAAAATTTCATAAAGGAAATATCTGAAGTGAAAGATGTATTTTTGGAGATGGCAATTTCCAACGAACTTTTGATCCAACATTTGAGTGAAATCTGCGACTTGCGATCAAAGAGCAAGTTCTTAGCCAACAAGCCGATGGGCAAACTCTCAACCCCAACCTTGATTCTCAGTCGCAAGAGGAAAATTCTCATGTGGTTGCAAGTCGGCCACCCATTCCACCTACTCCTCTAGAGGAAAGTAAGGTTAGTAGGGAATATGAGAATGAGAAAGAGATGGGCGAGACGACCTTAGGATCAAATGTTCAAGTCGACCGTCCTATTGAGAGCCTAACATTGGTTGAGGAAAAGGAGTCCACCCAAGGGGATGAGACCTAAAAGATGGTCACCGATGAAAATTGCAACCATCTTAGGGTGTAATGGCCTACAATATAGTGAAGAAAAAGGTCGGAGCACGACTCAAGATGCAATAATAATAGACATGATTGTAGGAGAAAAACTCGACATTGCGAGACCACAATTGCAGGTGGTCAAGTTTATTGAGCCCTAGCCAAAAGCCAAGATTGGCCGACCAAATGGACTTGGGTGATTGGCTGCGAGGTTATTTTGTTTTACTATTTTAGTTTTTAGTTTTTATTATTTTTATTTTATTTTATTAGAACTTAATGGTGTTATATCGGAGTTAAGTGGATGGACATTTGTCAAAAAATTAAAAAAGGAACATGGAAAATGAGGACAAAGGATCCGTTCCCATTTCGTGGTGGGTTTAGAGCAACTTAGTAGGGGCTTACAAATATATTCCGTGCATGAGAAAATCGATTTGAGTCTGAGTTATCATAAGCCAACTAGAATCCATATTAATTATATATAAAGGACAGCATTCAAGATAAAAAAATTTGGCGCCCTGTATGTCATTCAAGAAAATAATAATGTCTTCCAATATTCTTAAAAAACAAAAACTCACGAAAACAATAATATTATGGAAAAAAAATTTAGTGCCACTATCCACTAAAACCTAATGGAAAAAGAAAGAAAGAAAAACAGTCCCCAAATTCCACAGCAAGAAAAAGCATATCTTTAGTTGGGTGGAAGGGAGGCTATGCCATGATCTGCACAGAACAAAAGAATTAAACAAGTCAATATAGAAGGATAAAAGCACAAAGGAAAGAGTATATTCTGTTCACATAGCATACATTTACCTTCATAAGATGGTATAAATCTCATCCAAGAAATTAGGGTACAATCTTCTGACCTCAGTATCCACAGCTTCAGAAGGATGATCGAGATCTACATCTTTCAAAAATTTAACAAGATCCAATACACATTCACCATCATATTTTGAACATTTATAAATCTTTTTGAACCTACTACTCATCTCTCCAAACCTATTCCAGTTTCTATACCTTTGGAATGCTTTACCATCTAATATTCCCTTCAACTTACTTTCATTTGTGGATCTGCGCACTATATTCCTAAAACACTCCATTCTTTTTTCATGAGTCAATAAAAAGGGATGGCTTGCTAGTTTATTGACAAACGTAGGGTACCTGAGAACAAAAGAAGTTAGACATTAAGGTTAGTATTATATATTTTTCATTCAGAGGAGGGAGAAAACAGTTTGTAACACCACTAAACTTACTCATATTTGACATTGTCAAAGAAAACAAAGAAATAATCACGATCAATCCAAGGAACTCCTGGCAGCAGTATTCTTTCTTTTAACATGTTCCTCAATGCTTTTAAGTCATCGATTCTCAACGTCCTTAGTTTTGTAGTATTCTCAACGTCCTCGAGGTCTGCAAAACTACTTTGAATGTTAATAATCTTGATTTGATCGTCAACAACAACGTAATTCTCCATTTTGTTCAAACCCATATGAAAAAGCTTATGAGAATGTATATGTTTTATCGTTTGTAAAAGATTCCTGCACAAATAGATTAAAAAATCATAATGTCAGTATTAATTAGTATACAATATATATTTGAAATCAATGGATTAAAAACAATATGTTGGGTTTTATTTGAAAAGCGATACATAATTGAGAAAAAAATAAAAATAAAAGAAATCAATATAATATTATACCGAATCTCATTGCCCCACCAAATTGACAGAATATCGGAATCCTCCCTGCTCGCTTCCTTCTTAAGATCATTATCATCTTGCATTTCGTCCAGAAGATAATAATCATAACACAAAATCCATAATTCTTGTGGTTCATAGTAAGTTGCAAAGTAAGCTTTCAAGACTCTCCCATTAATTATCTTGGAAGTTTGAAAAAATATTTTCTTGGCTAAGCGTTCTTCCGATTTTTTAAACTTAAAAAATCGAACATGTAACACCCCGACTCCACATTAAGTGTCTATTTTAATTGATTTAAAATGAATTACGAATTTACCCTTGGGGTAGGGGTAAATTGGTCATTTGCTTATCCTGAAGGATTTTGGGACCACGAATGGTATTTTTGGGTAGGTGGTACTGAGACGAATTCGTAGACACGCGGTAGGCTTGAAACGGAATTGTAACGAAGATTTGGAGATCAAAACATTATCAGTGGCAAAACTGTAAATATTTCAAAAAGTTTGGTAAAAAATCAGATTTTTTCACCTAAACTCTCTCTCTCCACGCGCGCACTCAGTACTCTCTCTCTCCTCAGTCTCTCTCTCTCCCCGACACCGACCCTCTCTCTCTTCGGCTCTCTCAGCTCGGGCCACGGCAGGACAGGAGACTGATCCCTTTAGCTTCGCCTCGACGTCCCGGTCAAGACCTGCTAGTTTTCCCCATCGGAAACCACGAACTCCGACCACGAGCTCGACTGGTTCGAACCGAAGCTTTCCCGTCGCAACGACGCAGCCTCCGCCGCCCAAACCTGGTGAGTGAGGTATGGTTTCTCATCCATTTTTCGAGTTCTAGCTGACTATTGTATAGGTTTAGACCGATTTGTTGTCTAGGAAATCAATTAGAAAACCTAGGTTTTGGTCGGATTTCAAAGTGAAATTCCTGCCAGTTGCCGCCTGAATTGGACCTTCCCGTAGTTGAATGAAGTGATCCTGACCTTGAGTAGAAGCTAGGATAGGAAGGGTGAGCTCGGGTGTGGAGTTTTTCGGTCACCAGAATTACTCTACACACCCACGCGCTGCCGGCGCGTGTGGCGGCACCTGGGCGAGGCTGGTGAAGCTGCAATTTGACCCGATGAGATCCTTAGGTTGCCACGAGTGCATAGGAATTTGCGGATCTCAATTCGGACGTCGTTTGACTATCAAACAGATTTTCGCATATTGTGCGTTATCCGGGTTCAATAGGTTTTGACCGTTAGATCTTTTCCGAATTAAAATATGTTGTTCTAGGTATTCCTAGGACCGTATGGGACTTCACGGATTATGAATCGGAGCCCCGGATGTTCCGATTCAATAATGCAAAGTTTGCGGGTTAGCGATAACCGTACAATCGTGAACGATTCCTAAACCTGTAATCGGACCTTAGGATACCTTCTTCAACGTGCACGTATTGGGAATTTGGGGATTTAAGCATTTAATTTGTGATTTCCGCTTCGACGTAATTTTATATTAATTAACGGTTCGTATCTCGAAATAGGTGTTTCGACTGCACATACTCAGCAGGCAGGACCCTCACGTGGTCAGGCAGCGTGGGAATATTTGTGAGTGGACTTTGTTTTCAATCATATGCATGGTTTTATTGATGAAGGATTTTTGCATAATGTTTTTATGGCTTATTGAATATATTATATTCATGAGATGAATTTGATGTTGTATAGCGCTTTGGCAATATATTGTGAGTTTGGCATTTTGGGTATTGAGAGTGTATTTTTATAAGGATTTTGGGGAAGTATATATATATATATATATATATATTCTCTATAGGGAGATACGTGGGTTGTTGAAGTGTGTTGTGGAAGAACTTGATTATGAGGGGTTGTTGAGAGAAGTTGTATGATTACACTATGTAAGTACCTTCCCCAGTTATTAGACTTTCCACACGCGGCGTTGGATGTTCCGGCGTGTGGGAAGAATAGGTTATCCGTCTCACTCGCGGCGTTGGATGTTCCGGCGTGTGAGACACTTTCCATATGCGGCGTTGGATGTTCCGGCGTATGGAAAGACTCTGTATAGTGTTTAGGGTCATCACCTATGGCGTTGGATGTTCCGGTGTGTGATGATCCAGTCTGCGCGCGTAGGACATAGTTTGGGAGCTACACATGGCGTTGGATGTTCTAGTGTGTGAGCTTTGGAGTTTCGTCCCCCGGTTGGACCGCTCATCCCTAGACGCAGGATAGCACCTGGAAATCCTGTGGACTAGTCAAACGATCCCCCAGTGGGATTGTTTTCCCGGTACCTAGGTTGTGTGATGAGTATATCGTATAGCTATTTATATATATATATATATATATGTATATGTGTAGTTGAGTGAGTGAAGAATTAGAGTTCTTCAGTGGTTCGGCAGGAGTTGCAAGGTTGAGAGAATGGGGTTTATAAATGAGATGACTTGTGTTTTGAAGAGTTTTAAATGAAGTATGTTTTGAATAATTAAGTATTGAATTGTGAACCTGCATGACTTGAGCATTATTTTTATACGGTGGGGTTACTATATTGTTTTTAACTACAAATCTGGTTTTTGTCCACTCACATGTTTTTTGTTTTGCGCCTCCCAGCCAGTAGTCGTTCTAGAAAGCGTGCAAGTGGTGTACGAGGCTCGAACTGTGAACCTTCCTAGTTAGGATTTAAGTAATTTCTTCTACTCAACTGTTCTTGTAATCTAAATTTAGTAGATGCTCTGTTATCGCCCATGGTAGATTTTACTTGTGAGGCCGGAGGCCATTTAGTATGACTTGTTGAATTGTGAAAGCATGATGCTGGTTGGGATTTTTATTTTATGTATGTTGCAGGTTGAAATATTTTTGTTGGGTTTGCTTAAATTACAGGGGAGACTCTGCCAAAATTTTGGTAGAAAGTCTCGGTTTCTTAATAAGTGGGCCCGCATTGAGAAGATGTCGGAACAAAGACGGGGTCCGCTTCGATTTCCGGGGCGGGTCCTGTCAGAACATGCTTTTCTATACCATATTTAAAGTATATTTTGTTGGAATTTTAAAAGGTTTTAAAAATTTAACCGTTTTATTTATTTAATTATTTTGGCTATTTTATTTTATTTATTGTGGGGGTTATAAATATTTAATATTTAGGTTTTATTTCTGGTTTGTGAATGCCTTAATTTTTTGGTTGGTGAACTTTTATGGTTGGTGAAGGTTACATGTTTTTGGATGCCTATAAAAGGCCACTCCTCCTTTACATTTGAAATACACACAATAACACACAATACATTATCAGAATATCACATACACATTCTAATTCTCTCCTTGTCTACTTTTACATATATTCTCTACTTTATATTATTATTATTTTGGGCAATGGTTATGTGACTTGGATACCTATATCTGTCTGTGAACGTGCTCATAGCGGATCTTAAGTTTGTGTAGAAGGGGTCGTATCTTGGAGTCTTGTAGACCGTCAATACCTGCACGTACGGAGGCTACAAAGGCTTTAGGACAGCGTCTTTGACGTGCTTCACCGTACCAAACTCACCTTCTTACTTATTATTTATTTTCCTTTTACTTACCTATTATTTTATTTTCTTCAATTGTATTATACCTTCAAAGCTTTTCAATTTGTTTTTATGTTATTTATAATATAAATATTTTGTATTTGGCTTACGAAAAGAGAAAAACTATTATTTTTTTAAAACATATTTTTCCGGTAAAATAGAATTGAGATTTGATGGTTGTTTAACTCATATTCAGTAAGTTGTGCATCAATGATCTGCAAAAGCAAATGTCCCATCATATATACGTCCGCGCATACACACACACACACCATGTATTACATATGCAGAAGATATAATAGAAAATAAAAAGAAATGGAAACTCCAGAAATATAAATAGAAATATAAATAGGGGCACCACTTACAGTCGACCAAAGAGATTGTAGTACGATCGATCTGTACCCGGTACTCCAGAAATATGAATACACACTCTCTATTTCGCTATTAAAAACTGTCACTCCTCTTTCTAAACTCTCTCTTGAATACTTAAGTTGAATGAATGAATAGTGGATGTGCTGTGACAGTAGAGGAACCCGAATTCTAATAGAAGAAGGGGAAACTTGGAAACAAAGTGTCCTGACCCTCTGATAGAAGAAGGCTCGTTGCACCCAAAAAAATTGGGAAAGTGTGGAAACAAAGCTTCCTACTCTATATGGTATAGTTTTATTATATTGGTACTTTGTTCATATCTATGTATTGGACTTGTACATCTATATATAGAAAGCAAAAGACAAAAAATGGTAAAACAGTCAAAATACCAGAAAATGCAAACATTAAGAATTGAAATTATTAATTAAATAAAAATAATATGATAAATTCACACTTTTACATATTTAAAAAAATTAAAATTAAAAGAAAAATCAGATAATGGATCATATTTTTATGAAATACAACTACCCATTATCTTTTTTAATTCTAAAATAACTTAAAATTTTTTTTTTAAAAAAAGACTCTCGCAGGCGCAAAAACGCTTGCGAAGAGGCTAGTGAAAGTTAATACAACTTCATTATCTATTGAGGCTTATAAAAAATGTTCGCTACTATGTTGCAACTTTTGAATATAAATATTCTCACATGGCCTATTTATAAGGGTTTTTTGGAAGGTTAAAACACAAACAATAAATTGAAATTTACTGTAGGTAACTTGAGCACATACTAGCTAGATATCTCCTCCATATCGCCGGTGCCCTCATACTGGTGAGATGGTACAACATAATTTTCCCAAATCTGCACCAAAATGAATAAATATTCTTAACACAATTAGTTAAAAGGTAGGGCAGTTGTCATAATGCGCAGCACATCGCACACAAAGCCAGTTTCTCTCAGACTTTTCATCGAACACTTAGAGGGCAACTTCCAAGCTAACCAAAGGTGCAATATGCGGTACCTAATTTGTATTTTCTGGTGTGGGGAGGTGCAGCTGCACCTTCATAGGTCCACCACTAGGTGTGAGATTGATGAGTTTTTTTTTTTTTTTTTCTTTTCTTGGCTGGGTGTGTATTTAGGGGTAGTTTGGGAAGATAGTGGGGTTTCCTTAGAAATTGTGAAAATTTGAATTAGAAGTTGGGGTGAACAAAGAGAAGTGCATGGTTTAAATAGAAAAACTCTTTTTGAAACCCCAAACCCTACACAATTATTTCCCATCAAATTTTTCCGTGAACCAAACGTGGCCTTAAAGTAAAAGGAAAACTAGTGCCTTTACTCTTGTTTTTTTTGGGTCACAAAAGGGGGAGGGGACTTACAGAGGGTGTCGTAGCCTATTTTTTGGTTTTTACAAATTATTCACCAAGAGGGATTGTCAGGGAACGAGATTCAAACCTAGACCTTGCTAGCGAAAAGAATGATCCTTACCAACTCAACCAACCCTCATTGACAACGGGTGCCTTTACTAATCAATGGTCGAACTCAAGGCATTTTAGTCTTTAATATACAAACCCAATGTTTAATGTTTTAATCCTCTCGTTTTGTGCAGAAACATCGAATCGATTCCTTCAACTCCAAGACATCGTCTGTCCTACATGACCAACCTAATGTTTTTCTTTCTCGTACTAAATTCATTTATTTTTGGGATCTCGAGCCTCTACATTTACAAACAATATCAAAAAGTAGTTTGAAAATCATCTTAGCATTCCCATGGTCTTGGTTCAATGTTCTGAGTGCAATGGTCTTGGTTCTTCTAGATGTGATTGTTCCAATATGAAGAATCTCCAAACAAACAGTGAAATCAAATGTGAGTCTTCAAGTGATAGAGAATATATGGGTGATTATGAGGAGCTATCCATCAAGTATCATGAGCTCTTTGAAGAGTGTTTGAATATATACATGTAAAAATAATATCTCGTATATTTGTTATATCTTTGCAATACAGAAGAAGACCAATATATATGGCCAATAAGACTACCTAAGGAAGGTAATTTAAATCCTAAGTTAAAGGCACTAATTTGTACAAGCCTTAACAGAGAAGTTGACTATTCCTATACAAGGTAACAAATAATGTACAATATATTTTGTAATCTTTCCATATCTTCAATATTCCCCCTCAAGCTGGAGTATGGAGATCAAGAATACCTAGCTTGTTTTTGAGTCGTTGGAATTGATCTTTACCTAAAGACTTGGTAAAGACATCTGCGAGTTGCTCCGTTGAAGGAATATAGGCAGTACGTAAAGAACCATTTTGAATCTTCTCTCGAACAACATGACAATCGATCTCAATATGCTTGGTGCGCTCGTGATATACTGGATTAGCTGCTATGTATAAAGCAGCTTGGTTGTCACAATAAAGTAAGCTTGGTGTGGTGTGTGACAGACCAAGATCATAAAGTAAATATCGTAACCATTGGAGTTCACAAGTTGCCATAGCCATCGCTCTATATTCTGCTTCGGCTGATGAGCGTGATACAGTATCTTGCTTCTTTGTTTTCCATGAGATAGGACTTTCTCCAAGAAGTACAAAGTAACCTGTAGTCGACCTCCTTGTCATTGGACAGCTAGCCCAATTAGAATCACAGTAGGCTCTCAATTGAAAATTATTAGAAGATGATAACAGAATCCCTTGGCCTGGAGTCCCTTTCAAATAATGTAATAATCGATCTGCAGCATCTTTATGAGTTGTACGGGGGCTTTGCATGAATTGGCTCAAAATATGAACTGTATGAACAATGTCTGGCCTGGTGATGGTGAGATATATCAAGCGACCCACCAATCTTCTATAGGTTTCTGGATTATGTAATAGTTCTCCATCTTCATTATTTAACTTGAGATTTTGTTCCATGGGGAAGAAAGTAGGACGTGCACCAATAAGACCTGAGTCTTTCAAAATGTCAAGTGCATACTTCCGTTGGCTCAAATACAATCCTTTTGGAGAACGAGACACTTCTATCCCAAGGAAGTATTTTAAATCACCAAGGTCTTTTAAATGAAAACGTTGGTGCAACAAATTCTTGATAATTGATATAGTAGCAGTATCGGTACCTGTAATAATAATATCATCGACATATACAAGTAAGAAAATTGAGGACTTACCTTTGTGACGATAGAAAAGGGAGTAATCTGCTTTAGATTGAGAAAATCCCGCATCAAGTAATGCTTTGGAAAATTTTGCAAACCAACACCGAGAAGCTTGCTTTAATCCATAAAGTGATTTGTTAAGACGGCACACCATATTTCCCCCTTTGCCGTGAGAACCTGGAGGGAGCTGCATGTAAACCTCTTCATGTAAATCACCATGAAGAAAGGCATTGTTGACATCTAATTGTTGAAGACACCAACCCTTGGCAGCGGCCAAAGATAATAAAACACGAACAGTGGTAAGCTTGGCAACAGGAGAAAAAGTTTCATGATAATCAATCCCTTCCATTTGCGTATATCCCTTGGCAACGAGGCGAGCTTTGCATCGTTCAATAGTGCCATTAGAATGCCGTTTTATTTTATAGACCCACTTGCAGCCAATGGCTTTTTTATGAGCAGGCAAGGCCATGAGGGTCCATGTATGATTAGCTTCCAAGGCAGCAAGTTCACTTTGCATAGCTTTACGCCATTCAGGATATTTAATGGCTTCATCAAAAGTGTTAGGCTCAACAATGGTAGTAATAGAAGCAAGAAAACTTTGATGTTTAATAGAGAATTTGTCATAAGATAAATAATGGGATAAAGGGTACCTGGTGCCATGTTGAACCGGAGTTGAGGAAGGAAGATCAACTTGAGATTGGTAGCAGTGGTAGTCACTAAGGTAACCTGGTGGCTTTCGATGGCGAGGAGGAAGGGGAGTAGAGTCAGACGGTGTTGGTATAGATGGAGGAGAGGAGGACGGAATAGGAGGGAGAGAAGAAGTATGTGATATTGGGGAGGAATGGGTGGTAATTGGAGACGGAGGAGGTGTGGTCTCTGTAATGGGGTTAAGGGGTGGTGTAGGTGCGGAAGCAGTAGCATGATCAGAGGGCTCAAATTCTGGTATAGGAAGAGGTAAGACACTAGGCATGGTATTTGTGTGGGATAAATTGTAAGGAAATACAGTTTCATAGAAAGTGACATCACGTGAAGTATAAACCTTTTTAGTGTGAAGATCATAAATTTTGTAAGCCTTTTGAGAAGGTGGATAACCAAGAAAAATGCCTGGTGTGGCTCGTTTATCAAACTTTGAGTGAGGGGAAAGATTATGCCCATAACAAAGGCAACCAAAAATACGTAAATGTGCATAAGATGGTGACTTGCCAAAAAGAACATCATAAGGTGTTTTTCCTTGTAAAATTTTTGTGGGCAAACGATTAATTAAATATGTAGCAGTAAGAACACAATCTCCCCAAAAAGATAAAGGTAAATTCGATTGGAAACGAAGAGAACGAGCAATGTTTAAAAGATGACGATGTTTGCGCTCGACAACGCCATTTTGTTGCGGTGTTCCCACACAACTATGTTGATGAATGACACCAAGTGAAGAAAAAAAATGTTTAATGGTGTGATTAAAAAATTCAGTTCCATTATCGGTACGAACTTGGCGAATAGTGAGATTAAACTGTGTTTTAATCATAGCAAAAAAACGAGGTAGATAGGTAGTGACTTCAGATTTATGTTGCATTAAATAAAGCCAAGTACTACGAGAATAATCATCTACTATGGTTAAAAAATATTTAGCACCAGAAAGAGCAGGAACAGAATAAGGCCCCCACACATCACAATGAATCAAATCAAAGCAAGCATTCGTTGAAATAGTACTTGAGGGAAAAGAAAGTCTACAATGTTTAGCCAAAGGGCAAATGGTGCAAACATGATTATTAGGAATAGAAATTGTAGAATGAAAATTTTGTAGGTGGGGAAGAATAAATTTAGATGGATGACCTAAGCGCCAGTGCCATAGATTGAAACTCGGGGAAGCAACAGCGGAATTAGCAATAGAGGGTACATCAGGAGCCAAATAATAAAGACCACCACGTTCCAATCCCTTACCAATCTCCCTCTTCGAACTCAGGTCCTGCAAAACACAATGATCAGAATAAAAGGTAATAAAACAATTAAGTAGCTTAGTGAGTTTGCTAACGGAGAGAAGATTAAAATGAAAATCAGGTACCAATAAGACATTATGTAAAGGTAAAGAGGGTAAGGGTTTGGAAGAGCCAATATGAGTAATATTAGATGTTTGTCCAGTAGGTAATTTAATAGGAGCAGTATGAAGAGTGGTCATGTTGTCTAACATATTAGAACTAGAAACCATGTGATCGGTGGCGCCGGAATCAATTATCCAAGAACTGAGATTGAATGAAGAATGAAAACATAATGGGTTACCTGCAAGATTAGCCATAGAATTATTTTTACCGGATGACAACATGGCAATCAATTGATTGTATTGTGCATGAGTTAGAGTTGGTGCAGCTGGAGTGCTAGTGGTTGCTGCGACAAAAGAACCAGTAGAGGTAGTATGTGAGGAAGAAGAATTGGTCTTGGCAGTACCATTCTTCTTTTTGCAATGAGACTGTGTGTACCATTCTTCTTTTTGCAATGAGACTGTGTATGCCCTGCTGTATCACAAAATGTGCAAAACATATAATTTTTGCTGGCAGGATTTTTGCGACAACGAGATTCTGAGTGACCGTCGGTATCACAAAATTTGCAATGATAAAATGGTTTATGAGACTGCGGTCGATTAGCCGCCATGGCAGATTGATCGAGAGATGTTGTGATTACAGGTTGAAGAGAACGTTGGCGTTCATCTTGTAAGAGTAAGGAGTAGGCACGATTGACAGTGGGCAAAGGATCCTGAAGAAGCATATTACTACGAACCCCAAAATAAGATTCGTTCAACCCAGCCAAAAATTGCATGAGATGCTCTTCTTGAATGTGATTCATGCTAGTTTGAGAGGCTCCACAAGTGCAAGAGGTTAACGAAATATATGAAGATAACTCATCCCAATAACCTTTCAAAATAGTATAATAAGAGGCTATGGATGAGTTACCTTGTGTATGATTGGCAATGGCGCGACGAATCTCAAAAATCCTAGGAGCATTCTTTTGAGAAAAACGTTCACGGAGATCGTCCCAAACTTCGCGTGCTGTAGCGGTATAGATAACACTATTGGATATCTCGGGAGAGAGAGCGTTAACAATCCAAGATAGAACCATGCTATTACACCTGGTCCATTGATGAAATTTGGTTGAAGCATCCTCAGGTTTGGCAATACTGCCATCAATGAACCCAAGTTTGTTTTTGGCGTCAAGAGCCATCCTCATGGCACGAGACCATGTAGGATAATTGTCACCAAGCAGCAGCTGTGTAACAAGAATCACACCAGGGTTATCAGAATGATGTAAATAAAGGGGAGAAGAAGCCGCATATTCTGTGGACAGCGGCGTGTCCTTATTAACTGATTTCTTCCCATTAGATTTGGAAGAAGCAGTGGAGGCAGTGTCAGACATGGTTGAAAAAAAAAAAACGTAGGAAGAATGAAAATTTTTAATGGATCAATACAAGCTCTGATACCATGTAAAAATAATATCTCGTATATTTGTTATATCTTTGCAATACAGAAGAAGACCAATATATATGGCCAATAAGACTACCTAAGGAAGGTAATTTAAATCCTAAGTTAAAGGCACTAATTTGTACAAGCCTTAACAGAGAAGTTGACTATTCCTATACAAGGTAACAAATAATGTACAATATATTTTGTAATCTTTCCATATCTTCAATAGAAATTGTCCTATGTGGACGTTTGGGCATTATTATCGTGCAGACGCATTGAATTTTTTTATTATCCTCCCTACTTTCCTCCTTGTTTACAGTGGCATTCACACAATAGTAACATGCAGACATCCTGATGAGAGAATAACAGTATATACTCAGTCTTTGGATGTCTTTTAATGAGATCTTACGTCTATGATTGTTTTAAAAGTTTTAACCCTCAAATGATCCGCAAAAGACAGAAGTTAAGCACGCATGCACGCAGAAGAGAAAAGAAGGAAGAGGAAGAGCCAGCCCTTGCAAGCTGAAGGGCAGATCCACCATCGCGAACTGAATAGCACAATCAGGTATGGGTATGGTTATGGGTATGGTTATCGATGTCTATGGTTATTTTTCTCTCTTTTCTCCATCTAGGTTGTTGTTTGGATTTGGAGTTTTGCGATAGTTTTGAAATCTGGGTTTGAAGATTTACGCTCAAGTTTGAGATTAAACCTGATTTCTCGTGGGTTTGGTCATTTGAGTATCATGTATATATGTTTTCTGAGATGGATTGTAATGGTTATGAGAAAAAAATAAAAATTGATCTTCTGTTAACCAATAAGGAATGCATTCGAATTCTGTGGGATTCACACTTTGATTTGTGAAATGTTTTTTTTTTTTTTTTTTTTCCACATTCATGTCAATTTCCTCTACTTTGTGTTGATTTGTATTGGGTTATTTCATGTTTTTTTTTAAGGACATTGAAGTACATTGAATAGGTCTGGCATATATCTCACAGATCTATATCCGATATATAATTGTAAACACCTTCAGACAACGAAAATTTGTACCCTGCCGGTGGTCTCAGGTTCGAATCTCCAAGAAATGTTGGTAGTTCTGCGCATTCCTAACTTTTACAACAAAAAATAAATACATAAATCGCAGCCTATGCCAACAATAAGTATATGGATATACGTAAAAACCTTAGAGTGCAGTCATCAATTTCATTGTTGGTGCATTTCCATTGGGATTGAAGTTAAAGGCACCATTTTAATGCTCTATATGCGTTTCATAAAAAGAACCACAATAACACTGAGCAGAATGTATGAATTAATGCATTGACTCAATATGCCAATAAACGTTTACATGCGAACATTGTATGTGTTGACGTTCCTGATGCAATCTTTAGCATATTGCAGTTAAGAAATACAATACTAATGGTGTAACCCATCGACTTGCTGGTCTTGCTTTGAATTATTTCCAAGAGTGTGTTTGGTTCGAGGAACCTCCTCATCTCATTCAGAATCTCTTGCGTCAGGATTGTAGTCCTTCTTAAGTTTCAATTAAGTACGTTTCTTCTCAAAGAAAAGGAGATCTACAATACTTTTCCTCAGTGCGTTTGGACGAGGAAAGTTAGAAGTACAAAAGATTTCATAAATGACGGAAATTAATGCTCTAGAATTTGTAAAGTTTCTTGTTTGGGTGACGGATTTATAACACAGAATTTAATCTTTATTTGTAAAGTCATTTTTTTTAAAAACTCAATCTCTCTTGGGATTTTAGAAATGACAACTTTTAGATAGAATTTAAAGTTGGGATTTATGATCTCCAAATTTCATGTTTTTTCCCACGCATAATTTCTAAATTTCTATGTTTTTTTTTAATCCAAACACGGGAATTGGTTCATGTCAATTTAGAAATTCTGACTTTTGTCAAAATCCCAAGTTTATTTCCCTCATCCAAACGCACCGTTAATGAAGAGACAAAATCAGTAATTAAATTTGTTGACAACTTTTGCAACAAAGTGATTACCACCAGTTATGTATTACTGGTTAAAACACGATATAATTTTCTCTCATTCATGATATATAAATACACAAACACGAAAGTGAGAAGAATAAGGAGGATGTATCCAATTTATACTTATAAAGACTTTTTTTTAAGTGAGTGACTTTCATAAAGATGACAAATTCTTAAATACTTTCATAGAGTTGATAAAAGTCACTAATAAATTGGCAAGACTTTTGCTCTTAATAATTAGCCTTAAAAGTATGGAAAAGTCATTCATTTAATAAGCTTTTTAAAAGTCATTAACTTTTTGAATATCACCAAACTTTTAAATACTTTTTCACAATTGAATACCACTAGACTTTTATATACTCTTTAAAAGTCTAAATTGAATACCTCCAGACTTTCAAACTCTATAAAAGTCATTAAAAGTTTGAATTGGATACACCCCCTAAGTCTTCGGAAAGAGTTCTCATCAAAGAAAATATTATCTCAACAAAACTTCTCAAATAAGAGTTAGCAAAAATAAAAAACAAATAAACACCATAAATTTCGTCTTAAGATACATGAAACTATATTTGTTCCTTGCACTTGCTAGATATCTCCTCCATATATATTGACCTTTGCTTCTTCTTGACACTTTTGTAAGTTCTTGAATGCCCTTCAGCTCTTTTTTCTGTTCTAAGATGTTTCAACATAAGTCTCCCAAATCTGCAACAAAATGAATATTATTAACACAATTAGATAAAAGCCAGACAGTTGTCATAATGCATGTATATATATATGCTGCTTTACATACTTTCAATTTCTCCTCTCTTGCATATTTCTGAGCGTTATTAAATTCGGTACTATAAGCTTTGGGAAAATTTTCTTCCAATTTTGCAAGGCCAGCTTGAAGGAGGGGGATTGCTACATGGGTATTTGACGCCAATAACGTTCCAATGAAATATCCATCTCCATCAACAGTATCCAATAGAACCTGTACAAGAGATAGAATTTGTCGAAGCACGAAGAAAACCGGGGGAAATCAAAGCTACCAGATAAGTGCTTACCTCCACTTTTGTATGAAGTATGGTTTGCCTCAGTAGTTCAAATGCTTCATCTGCATAAGGCTCCTTACCTCTGGGCCATGTGACACCACAAAGTGAGAAGGCAATCTTCCATGTCTTCTCTTGTTTAATCACTAGTATTATTTTATCCCTTACCCCAGTACGGATAACAGACGTAACAAGAGCAGAAACTTTCTTGTATTTACCAAATTCCCATGAAAAGATAAGACCACCGGCTTTAGCAGCTTCCCCGCGTGTTGCCTGCGCAACAAACACATCAATAATTTAAATGAATGAATGAAAAAACTAACTTTTAGAGAAAAATACACATCCATCCCGTCTAATTCTCACATTTGACAAGTCTATTACGTCCATGATTCAGGAATCCACGACAGAGTGCAGTACGAATACTCCTCCAATCTTTTGCTATTAAAAACTCTCACTTCTCTCACTTTGCTCTCCTCTCTTCCGTTGAGTTGATGTACTTTAATTTGATTGAATGATTTTTGGCTGTGTTGTGCTAAGGGTTCTGTCCTTTTTATAAGGAATCATCTTAGACCTTAATAAATCAGGAACCATAATTCTTATACATGAGAAACCAAAAAAGGAAACTAGAACACAAAGTTTCCTAGAAGAAGGCACGTTGCACACCACCCCCACCCGAAAAAAATACAAAACAAAACAAAACAAGAAGAAGAAGGGAAATGCACAGTGGAAAAAGGCAAGTGTGGAATTTTACTAAAACTTGCATAATATATTAGAATCCTAAATTATTAAAAAGATATAACCATATCAGGAAAATGTACCCATTGTTTAAATTCAAAATTTTTATGTACCAACTTTTAATTTAAGAGGGTTTATGGTTCATCTAAACCCTTTAATTTAAGAAAAACGTTATATATATAGGGATATTCAGGTAATAATAATATTCCAACAATAATGACGTGTAAAGGATTGAATTTTTTAGTAATTAAATTATGTGACATGTCATATGACTTGGAAGGTCATGTCTTGGGATCCCGAGTACATTTACAAACAGTGCATTTATCCGCACTTCGCAACATCTAGGCCATTTACAAACAGTAAATTTGATTACATTTTTTCACTCATCCATTTAATTAACTTCAACTTAACCATGTTAATTAAGTTTAAATAAAATTTTAAAATTTTTTAAAAACAAATAAACCTGGCAGCCATCCCACATCTTCGATAACTCTCTCCCTCTTCCATGAATGTGCCTTTTTAGCAAGAACACGAAGACGGCAACCCAATCCTAGATGGGTGGAGATGCTTCTTCATAATTGTTTTGAACGACAATGATTTCCAAGTGCTAGTGGTATTGTCCTAGTGAATTTATTAAAACTGAGATTCATTGCAATCTGCAAGTTTGTAGAACCCTTTTTTTAATTTATAGTTTATTTATGTATTTCCAAACAATACACTCAAATTTGTTTTGTTTGAAGAGTACTTTTTTTAAGAAACGAGAGTTTGGGGTGGAGGGAGGGAGGAGGCTGGCTGTGAGGAAGCAAGATGAAAGTCTTTTTTCTTTTTAAATATTTAAATTTAACACTGTTAAGTTAGAGTTAATTAAATGGATGAGTGTAAAAAATTTTAAAATGAAGTGTCAAATCTTAAGTCGTTAGATTATTGGAATGACCTAGATGTTGCGAAATGTGAGTAAAAGCACCGTATGTAAATATAGAGGCTCGAGATCCCATGTCTTGATCCACATTAATTGGTAAATAATTTGGTGCTCATAGCATTATTGTTCAAGAAAAAGAAAAAATAATGATGTCTTCCAATACTCTTAAAAAAACAAAAACTCTCTTAAAAAAGATTCACAATCCAACTAAAACCTAACGGAAAAAAGAAGTCCCCAAATCCACAGCAAGAAAAAGCATATCTTCAAGTTGAGTGGAAGAGAGGCTAGCTATACCATGATCTGCATAAAACAGAAGGATAGATTTACAAGAGCGACTAATTACAAGGATAAAAGTCCAAATAAAAGAGTACTATATTCACATAGAATAGATTTACCTTCAGTCGATGGCAAATATCTCATTCAAGAAATTAGGGTACAATCTTTTGACCTCAGCATCCACAGCTTTCATATTACATGGTAGATCGAGATATATATCTCTCAAAAATTCTAGAAGATCCCAGACACATTCACAGTTATATTTCGAATTGGAACGTTTATAAACCTTTTGGAACTCACGAGCCATATCTTCCCTATTCCAGTTCCTATACTTAAGGAATGTTCTACCATTTAAAATTCTCTTGAACTTATTGCTTTTAAAAGCGGATTTCCATATATTGGAAAAACACTCCATTCTTCCAGCCGGAGTCAATAAAAATGGATGGCTTGCTAGTTTCTCGACAAATATAGGGTACCTGAAAACCAAAGCCAAAAAAATTGAACACTAATTAAGGTTTGGAAGGCAAATTAAATAAAATACATTATACTACTTTCCTTTGGAAAAGAAAAAAAAAAAGTTTGCAAGTCCACTAAACTTACAATTCTTCTTCTTTGTGAAAGAAAGCTAAGAAATAATCACGATCAGCCCACCGGACTTTTGGCAACATTATTTTCTCTTTTAACATGTTCCTAAATGCTATTAAGTCCTTCATTCTCAACGCCTGTACTTCTGATGGATGTATAGGATCTTCGAGGTCTTTAACATTTCTGTGGACGTTAATAATCTTGATTTGACCGGAAACAACAGCATAATTGTATGTTTCGTTCAAACCATTATGAAACATATTATGAGAATGTATATATTTTATTGTTCGTAAAACGTCCCTGCACAAATAGATTAAATACAATTGTGTGAGTATTAATTGTTATACAATATATAAATTCAAACCAAAATATATATGCATGACTATATTTTACCGAATCGATTCACGCCACCAAAGAGATAGAAGACGAGGTCCATCTACAAAATCCTCAACATCCATCTTTATTTCACTTAGAAGATGATCGAATTTTTTGTAGCACAAAATCCAAATATTTTGTGGTTCATAATAGGTGAGGAAGTGAGGTTTCAAGACATGCACAGGCTCGTAATCTCCTAACTTGGAAGCCAACTTGGAAGTCAGGGTAAATATCTTCTTTGCTAAGTCCTCTTCCGATTTCTCGTATTTAAAAAATCGAGCCTCTTCTTCTTTGCCATTTTTGAAGTAGATTTTTCCGGTAGAGTAGATCCGAGATGGGTCATAATTAAACTCGTATTGTATGATAATTCTACCCCTTTTCTGCAAAATAAATAACCACAACATCATATTGAACATAATCGATGGAACACAAAATAGAATAACATAAAATAAAAACGGAAACGTAGTCAAAACATACCACCAACAAATCCTTGTCGGGGTTGAGTTTATGTTTATGTTCCTTTTGTATTCCATCAACTGAAGCTTGTTGCTTTTCCATTCCAAAGAAAAGATTGCAGTATCCTCCAATATGAAAACACTCTCTCTTGCTATTAAAAACTGTCACTTTGCTCTCCTCTCCCTAAACTCTTTGTACTTAATTTGATTGAATGAATAATGGCTGTGTTTTGCCAAGGGTTAATTGATCAGAAACCCTAATTCTAATATAGTGGAACAAATTTGGGACCCAAACTAGACAAAAGGCACCCAAAAAAGGAGAAGAAAGCACGTTGCAACCAAAAAAGAAAAAAAAAAGGAGAAGAATGCGTGCGTGTGGAAAACGGAAGTATGGAATTAATATCCTAAAATTTGGATGATAAGAAAATATTAAAATACTAAATTATTGATAAAAAAAAATATAACCATATCAGGAAAATAATATCTTAAAGATTATTTGTGTTATAGTTAAATATTAAATAAGAAATTAAATTCAAATCTTTCCAAAAAGAAACTTTTCTTGAAATTAATTAGCTCAAGCAACAAGAAAATCCCATAAATATACGTATACTTCCTTTTTAGTGTTGTACTTAGCTTTTAAGCGTGATTTTCCATCTTTAATTAGTCCATTTTCTTAATTTGAATCGTTAATTTTTTATCATTAATTTTGAAGAAATAGTACGAATTGCCCATAAGAAATATATATATATATACGTATATATTTCAGGGACGTTTTTCTTGTTTCTTATTATATTTTGAATTTTATTTTGAACCGATTTGGTGAAATTTAATGTTTTTCTTTGTCAAACTGGTGGCTTTTAATGTGTATTTTTCTATTGATTCGGGTACATACATAGTTTTTGGTGAGATTCTTTATTTATTAGATCCTAATAAATATTTGAGATTAAAGAGGCAAGAGAGATTACGTCTTCTAGCAAAAAGGTTGGAGAGAGAAAATTTTCCTTTTATTTTTATGAGAGAGAATAAAATTAATGATTGTCTATTTAAAAAAAATTAAAAAATACTACTTGCCATGTAATATTTAATCTCAACCATTAAAAGTGGAGTAATCTAATGGCCCAAAATTTGTGTCAAAAATATGATGTCACGAATCTATCCTATATATATATATTTATTTATTTATTTTAGGGGTGGGCATCGAGATCGAAAAATCGGAACACCGAGTAGTACCAGATGGACAAAATCGAAAAAAAATCGTGTTGACTAAAAAGTCAACAAACTGTCACCAAACCAAAATGGATCGCTTCAAATTAGTTTCAATATTGGTTTCACACCTTACAAAACCAGACCGGATCGACTGTGTATATATATATTTGAAATTATTTAAGTCCCAATACTAAATTTTTAATCCAATAACTAATATTTCAAAGCACTTTTCTTTTCTAGGCTAAATCATCTCTATTTGCATGATATTGGATCATTTGTGAAATTTTAAGCCAAAAAAAAAAAAATTGTTGGAATTTGTAAAAAAAAATAAAATAATATCCGGTTCGAAACCGAAAAAACCAAAAACGCACTGAAATCTATTTAAATTTAACCAATTGGTTTTATAAATTTTTTTTGCCAAAATTAGACCGAACTGCACTGGTTAAATAATATCAGTTTCGATTCCAGTGTGAAGTAAAAACTAAACCGGACCAGACCGCACCCACCCCTATATCTTTCCTTGGTAAGAATATAGTTGAACCATAATTTGCATGACATATATGAACTATATCCTTGAAAATTTAGACGAACACATAAATTCATTATTCATTTGCCCTTTTTGGTATCGAGTGCTAGCGACTTTGATAGAAATTGGAGAGAGAAAATAAAGGAAGCAAAGATTAAAAGCCTGCCCAAAGATACGGACCATGCTGGGTCAGGCCTTATTTAAGAGGGCTGTGCTCATGCCATGGTTGGGTGAAGCACTTGTGGTTTCACTTATGGCCCCCAATAAGCAATTCCAAATGGGCCATAGTTGGATTTTAAATCGAGAAGGATCTTGGATCTTGGAAACATTATGGTTATCCATTTAATCTTTTCATCAAGATAAATTTTTTTTTTTAAAAAAATAAATATTGAATGCACTCTTTAATTTATTTCCCTTTTCTTTTTCTTTTTTGTTGTTTTCGGATGGCAATGAATTGCATATGGCAGAAAAGATCTCCTCGCATAGAAATAAGAGGTCTCTTTATCGACTAAAAAAGAAAGAAGAACTAAGAGCATTTGCAATATTGAAGGTCATTTCAATTTTATTTCAATAAATTGAACTTTTGACATTTGCAATATTGAAGGTCATTTCAATTTTATGTCAATAAATTGAACTTTTAACTTGCAATGCTTTTCATTTCAAAGATCAATATTTCATTTCAGAGATCAATAGTTCATTTCAGAGATCAATAGTTCATTTCAGAGGTCAATAAAATGAACTCTGAAATAAAATTCATTTTAATAAGCTGGCCCACCATAATAATTCTATAGCCTTTCTCTTATGGACACATGGACAATATTACTTTGTACTTTTTAACTTTTTCATTACATTTAATTTTTCAGGAAAAAAAAAAGTGTTTATATAATATTAACACCAACCAAACAAAATTTTGTTATTAATATATATATTCAAAATTGGTCTCTTTTAAAGATCTCTTTGAAACCATTTTACTTGTATAATTCTTATCGTAATTAACTTCACTTATTTTATTTTATTCAATCACTTAAAAAAATATTTTAAAATATATAGTTTTAAATTTGTAAGCTACTAAACTGCATGACTGCAAGGTCAAAATACATGGGCTGATTGTTTGACGAAAAATTGAATTGTAAAAGAAAGAAAACAGCACAATTTGTTTTTTCATAGAAAATTATTCCTGTGTTAGAGAAATAATAGGAAATAAAGCGGTTTTATCTTGTTGGTTTTCTGGAAGAAGTTATTCTTTTGTTTTTTCTTTGTTCCTTTGCTTTACCATCATTGTTGAGGATTCAGATGAAGGCGATGCTGTAGATGATTCCATTCCCTTGGATGATGGCGTGCCCTTTGACTTTGGCGCTATTGAGGTTGTCCAGTGCCTCATGGCACATCACAATGCTTTTTTCACAGATGCCAACAAAACGATCTGGAGATGACACACATTGCTTGTTTCCTCATACAGCATGGGACTAATTGAGCTGGACAGTCCTACTGATAATGTTTCCAGAATGAAATCAGATATGGTTGAGACGACGATTATGCATTAGAAGATGTTATGACCTTTTCCAATCCTGATTGGAGTACGGTCAATTGTCAATTGCCATTCCTTTTGATTTGGGCTCATTTGTGGTGCTTGAAAACCCTAATGTGTATTTTCCCACTAATCTCGTGTTTAGCTCCACCTAGATATTTATCACATTTGATGTTAAAATGCCGTTCCCTCGAATTAGTTTTTTGTTTGATGCATTGAAACTGTTGCTGTGGGGAAGCTTTCATCGAGTCTCACTTGTTTTAGCAAACAAAGTGTACCTGTGTTTGGCACTCAGCTTCACCTTGCTATCGGGAATTTTCCTTTCAGTAGTAATTTTTGTATTTCAAAGTATCCATTTTGTTATAGTTTTTAACTCTTCACATGGCTCCAGGCTGACAACTGGAGCTCTGCAGCTGGCTGAGGGTTCACACTTGATCTTTGCTGAGACCTAGTTGGAAGCTGGGACTGTCGGGGTTGAAAATGCAAGAGTGCTTAAAACTCTAATGGAGTTGCAAAAGGTGATTTTTCTGTTAAATTAGAAAACTCTGCCTGGTTTGATCCTTACTAGTGAACAATGCATTCCTGAGAATTTTAAAAGAATTTGTTCTTCATGAGATTATTATGTCATGGATAGCGGAGTATTGCGCTAAGGCACTTGATAGATTTTAATTTGTCTGTTTCAGGTGGAATATGATTTTAAGTTCTATAAACAATGCGTGAATGGTAAAAGATTCTTGATAGCAAGGAAGCTGACGTCCAAGTGCTTATTCTTTCTGAAGGTAAATCAAACATTTTGCATGTTGCTATAGTGTTACCTTCCCACCCTTGTTCACTTGGTTCCTCTGAAGTTGCTGCAGAAGCACTAGAGGTTTGGAGATGGTACTTGGCTACTCTTAGATCATTGCGGCATTCTATTGAGTCCGAAATGCAGAAGGTAAGAGTTAGCTTGACATGAACAATTAACCTTTCTTAAACTGAGTATAACTGTCATGGTCTGATACCTTACAGGTGATACAGCATGACTTGGTTGCTGCAAGGCAAGAAGACAGGAAACTGTGCAACCAAAATTTCAGCAGGTTAGGGACTTGAAGATTTTCCTAGGTCAATTTTACTCAGAGCATCAACTGCTTTTATGTTATTACGTACCAACTCAAAACACTGAATTTATTTCAGGCCAACTATTATGCAAATCCCAAACACTACAACCCTGTTTTCCGTGAAATAAATTGCCCCTTATGCATCTGTAATTGGTATGCTTTACATGCTGCTATCAACTTTTTGAGGCAAAACAGTTGGGTTAATGACATTTACCGAGTGCTTTACTTGGAATATAAATTAACAAGGATTCTGGAAATATTACGGTTATACATTTCATCTTTTCGTAATGATAAATTTTTTTTTTCCCCGCAAATTTTCGGCTGGCAGTGAATTGCATGTATTGGGATAAAAGATTTCCTTGCACAGAAATAAGAGCAGGGCATTCTTCCTTCCTGATATAGCCTATGCCTTTTTCTCTCACACTCACAAGGCTCAGAAGGAAAAAATGCCACTCCTAGACAAGGTCTAGTCTTATTTTGCATTTGCAGATTTTATGAGCCCCGCAGTGATTGATAAATACCTGTTTTGCTTCATTACCAGTTTATCATTGTTTGGATCTCTGATGTCAGATTAAGTTAAAGAGGCCAATGAAGTTAGCAATCAAAGCACATATTGCTTGTATAAAAATAAAACGACAGAAACCATTAACTGTTATAAAGGACAGCATTCAAGATACAAAAATTTGGCACCCATTCTGTCATTCAAGAAAATAATGATGTCTTCCAATATTCTTAAAAAACAGAAACCCACGAAAACAAAAGTACCACAATGCTCTAAAATCAAAGGGATAAATAAATAAATAAATTTCCCAAATCCACAGCAAGAAAAGGCACATCTTCAAATTGAGTGGAAGGGAGGCTAGCTATACCATGATCTGCATAAAACAAAAGAATTAAACAAGTCAATAGAAGGATAAAAGCCCAAGAGTGACTAATTACAAGGATAAAAGCCCAAAGAAAAGAGTATTCTATTCACATAGAATAGATTTTACCTTCATACGATGGCATGAATCTTCTCAAAGAAATCAGGGTACAACCTTCTGACCTCAGCGTAGGCAGCATCAAGGGTTAACTCACGACGATTATCATCTTCATATACATCTTTCAAAAATTCTAGAAGGTCCCATACACAATCACCGTCATATTTCGAATTGAAAATTTTATAAACCTTTTGGAACTCACGAAACATATCTTTCCTATTCCATCCCCTATACTTATAGAATTCCCTACCATCTAATCTTCTCTTGAACTTGCTTTCATTTGCAGAATCATGTATACTGTAAAAACTCTTCATTCTTTCAGCTGGAGTTAATAAAAAGGGATGGCTTGCTAGTTTCTCAATAAATATATGGTACCTGGAAACAAAAGCAACAAAAATTCAACACTAAGGTTTGTAAGCCAAATTAAGTAAAATACATTGTACTTTTTCATGTAGAAAAGAAAAAAATAAAAAAAGAATTCAAGTACACTGAACTTACGGATATTCTTCTTTGTCAAAGAAATCAAAGAAAGAATCACGATCAACCCAAGAATCTTCTGGCAACATTATTTTTTCCTTTAACATGTTCCTAAATGCTTTTAAGTCATTCATTCTCAACACATTTACTTGTGAAGGAGGATCTTCAAGATCTTCAAAACTACTTTGGATGTTAATAATCTTGACTCGACCGGAAACAACAACATAATTGTCACTTCTGTTCAAACCCTTATGAAAAAACTTATAAGAATGCATATGCTTTATCGTTCGTAAAAGGTTCCTGCACAAATAGATTTAAAAAAATTATGTCAGTACTAATTATTATACGATACATTATATATATGAGCATGAATATATTTTACCGTATGGAACTGCGCCACCAAAAAGATAGAATACGAGAATCGCCATTGACAAAATCCTCAGCATCAATATTTATTTCACTTAGAAGATGATTGAATTTTTCGTAGCACAAAATCCAAATATTTTGTGGTTCATAATAGGTGAGGAAGTGAGGTTTCAAGACACCCACACGCTGATCATAATTTGCTAACTTGGAAGTCAGGGTAAATGTCTTCTTTGCTAAGTCCTCTTCCGATTTTTCGAATTTAAAAAATCGAGCTTCTCCTTCTTTGCCATTTTTGAAGTAGATTTTTCCGCTGGAGTAGATTTGGGATGGGTCATAATTAAACTCGTATTGTATGAAAATTCCATCTTTGTTCTGCAAAATAAATAATCACAACATCATATTTGTAGCTTTACACACATCACATGAACATAATCGATGGAACACAAAATAGAATAACATAAAATAAAAATAGGAACGTAGTCAAAACATACCACCACCAAATCCTTTTCGGGGTTGAGTTTATGTTTTTGTTCCTTTTGTATTCCATCAACTGAAACTTGTAGCTTTCCCATCCCAAATAAACGATTGCAGTATCCTCCAATATGAAAACACTCTTTTGCTATTAAAAACTGTGTCTTTGCTCTTCTCTCTGACTCTCTCGACGATTTTGTTCTTTTTATAGAGAATTGAATACCTAGGGTTTAAATCTATATTAATTAGGAATCCTAATGCTAATATAGGAAATTACGGCATAATCAGGAAATTGGAAACAAAGGCTCGTTGCTCTTCCTAGAGCCGTTCTCTCTTGCGGAAGGTTATTTGCGGACAGCTCGCAGCCATTGGATGAAATTAGACGGCTGGATTAAAACGTGGCTTTAATTAGGTTTCACTTAGAATCAGGCAACCCCCCTAGTACCCACTCTCTCCCCACCTACATGCGAGACGTCCAATTAGGGTGTTGGTTTGGTGCACTTTAACTTCTAATTAGGGCTCCAGTTCCATAAAGGTAAACTCATGTATATCAGTGGTCGAACGAACTCCCGATTCCCTCAAGTTCAAGACATCATTCGTCCTACACGGCCTCCCCGATGATCTTCAAATTGATTAGTTTAAAGAGGTTGATCAATTTGGGGAAAGTGATGCTAGCTAAGGTTGTATTGCGTGCACGACTTGGTATGACAATATGCGTCAGAGAGGATGACGACAGTGTTTTCTCGATTGTGGACTCCCAAACTTTGTAAGGTGGATTTTGCAGCTGATAATTTATTAAAAAGGACTCAGGTTTTTATTACTTGCCATTGTTTGAAGAATGATGATATTGTGGATCCTCTGCATCTCCGTAGTTTGATGGTTTGTGTGTTAATGATTAAACTCAGTATATTAGTTTTCATACTTCAATTAATGGATTAAACTAATTCGGGAAAGAGTTCAAGAAACAAATGGTGCCTGACTGGGTGGAAGCCTACATGGATTATAATGGTCTCAGACTCTCAAGAGGATACTAAGGGCGCTCAGAGAATACAAACAAAGGAAGCACTCTGAAGACCTCCTCCTCCTGGCAGAACCATCATCAGTGGCATAGAGCTACAATGTTCCTAGCAGTCTCCATAATACTAATGGAAGTATTGGGGACTGGGCAATAGATGTCAACACATTGCATGGAGATGGTTCCAGGCAGTTTTACAACACCAAGTTGAAATTGAGGTAACATTCTTCAGAAAACTCGATGAAGAGCTCAACGAGGTCAATACTTTTACAAGGACAAGGTGGAGGAGGTGAAGCAAGAAGCAAATCATTTGGATAAACAAATGGACGTTTTTGTTGCACTCAGGATAAAGGTGAAGAATCCAGATCAATATGTCTCCAATTCAAAGAGACATATCAATTCTGCAATGCCCCTGACAAGTACTAAGTCAAGTGGAGCTGACGCTTCAGGTAAATGCAGAAATAAGATCATTCTCTACTATATGTGCATGTATATGCTAGATCGAAGACTCGCATGCTGTAAGTATATATATAGGTGCGAGCATCTGAAACTGGATGATTTTCTTTGGGATTAACACTTTATCAGGAGTGGTTAATTGTGAATTTCTGGTTGATGATCACAGTATAATATCTGTCAATGAGATCATGTAATTAATACTTACAAACAAAATTTCCTGTCAAATGTGCATGAAATGAGTCTACCGATGCGAAGCATCAGCGAGAACTGAGCCCCGGTGCTTCAGAAGTCAAACCAACCCATATCAACAATTCTAGTAGTGATGGCAGAGAGGTGTTGAAGACAGGTGATAAATAGTTATTGTGTCAGCATGCCTTCCACTTTGGATAGATGGTATTGCCTTTGTTTGGGTTGCCAAAGTATATTATGTACTTATACTTTTGCAAATGGACGAACCAGTTTTGTGAACCTCTCAGCATTTTCAAAGATTATGAAAAAGTATGAGAAGGTAAGACATACACTTCAAACCTAACTGTATCAGAATTCTGCATATATCCTCGTTCAACAAAGTATTCTGATGAAAAATCCATTCTAATAACCACAGATCACATCGAGGAGAGCGGCCAGATCATACATACGCTAACAGTAGACAACTCTGATCTTGGCAGTTCTGATGAGGTTTGTCAGACGTATTTGTTGATGCTCTATCATTAGTCGTTTCAGCATTTGGAATTCAATATATGCAATTTTTTTATGAATATCTTCTGTCTAATACTTTCTTCCTGTAACTTGTTAAAGAGGCGGGGAATGCTTTTTCAGTCACTGTTTCATTCGCATTTGTTTATGGGTTACTAACCTCTTGGAGAGGGTAGAGGCTACCGTCGTACAAAACTTTTCAAACTCAAATCGCAGGGAAGGTATGAAGTCGCTGAGACCAAAAGCGACGAGAGAAAAACGTGGTGTAACATTTTTCACCGGTAAGTATTGGTAGTGCCAATTAACCTCTTTGCTCAACCATTTTATACAAAGATGACTGTGCAACATGTATTTCCAGTGCGTTATGCAAGTAACTGAGGTACGAAAAGGAGGATTTCTATCAGTGTCATGGGATCTCCACTAATTAAATCCTATTTTATTTTGACTTTCAGGTTTCTTTCTATTTGGAGTATGGTCAACCACGAATTGCTTGCTAGGGGAGAGGAAGCTACTGTATCATGAGTGCTTGGTGTGCAGCCGTGAAAATCTTGGATTTAATACAGAATTGGACGTGTGATTAGTTTTGGCATTATTATATTACTTTGGGAGGTGATACACCGATACTGCATCACAATTGGAGTTAGTAAATTTCTTAATCATGTCAGTTTATTTATACTGAGTTTTATGGTCGTTTTAGCTGGCGGTATAGACTAGGTCTATATTCCACTATCACATTGTATAAAGAAGTAATTTTGTTGAAGGTCAACAACTAAAAGAAAATGTTTGTTGAAGAAAAGGGATGTGCATGCATTTGATGATGCCCAGAATCCTTCATTTCTTGTATATCAAACTAGCAATTGTCTCAGTAATTCAGCAAGAGTTCCCTTTCTTAAAGCAAAGTTACCAAGACACCAAATAATAGTTGCACAGAAGTTGATCAGAAGAACATTGTCTCTTCTGCAAAATTATCTGCAACCTCTTACGCCTAGTGCTCCAGAAGTTCTTCAGAACATTGTCTCTTCTCCCTGGCAGATAGGTTGCGATTTTCTCCCACTTGTTTCCAAATTGTACTGGTAGCAATTGTATCACCATCCTCTCTTCCTCTCGTGAAAACTTGCATCCACTTTGTCGTAAGGTTCACATTTTGTTGTTTTTGTTTTGTCAGCATCAATCTTAAGCAGGAATGTTAGGTACAGAACACAACTACTAAATTGCCCAAAACCCACCAAGAAATCAACAAAGAAAACAGGATAAATTACATAAATAAAACCAACACTGCAGATTTCCAAAGAAAACGAAGAACTATGACTTGCTAACCTATATATGCATGTTGCATGTAAACACGTTAATTAACACTCATTAATCTAACTTACAAAAGCTCTAGTTAGTGTTTGCTCTTCTACATACTACAAAAACCAATGATTGAGCTGGTGAAGCAACGCAAGGAGCATGTTTTTCTGCTAGTTATTGACGATGTAATAAGTCCTCTTGAGTTACTGGCCAGTAAAAAACTTGTCAAACATTAATTCTCAATGATTTGTCATTAAATTACAATCGGAAAGGAACTAATAGTCCTGCCTATATTAATCATAAAAAATTCCCAATTCCTAAAATCTCTTTTCTTCCATTTTCTCAGCAATTGCAAGTTCCAGGAGACCCTACTTCTTCTTGGCCCTTTTGCAAGTTCTTGAATGCCCTTCAACTCTTTTTTATGTTACTAGTTGTAGTTTCTATATGGTTCAACATTATTCTCCCAAATCTGCAACAAAATGAATATTATTATTAACACGATTAGTTAAAAGGAAGGCAATTGCCATAATACACATTGCTACACATACTTTCAGTTTCTTCGTTATTGCGGAGTCCTGAGCACGACAAAATTCCACGTGATAGCTTGGACCTGGTTCCAATTTTGCAAGGCCGGCTTTAAGGAGGGGGATTGCCACATGGGTATTTGACTCCAATAAAGCTCCCATAAAATATCCATCTGAATCAATAGTCTCCAGCAGAACCTGTACAACAAATTCAATCTTGCCGAATCAAGAAAAAAAAAAAAAAAAAAAAACCAAGGGGAAACCAAAGCTACCAGATAAGTGCTAAATAATTACCTCCACCCTTTTGTGAAATAAGGTTTGCCTCAGCAGTTCAAATGCTTCATCTGCATAGGGCTCCTCACCTCTGGGCCATGTGATATGATAAAGTGAGAAGGCAATCTTCCATGTTTTCTTATTGCGTTGAATCAATAGTATAATTTTATCCTTGGTGTCACTGTTAGTGCGGATAACAGATTCCACAAAACCCTCAACTTTCTCGTATTCATCAAAGGCCCATACAAATATATTATCACAGGCTTTCCCAACTTCCTTCCATGTTGCCTGAAACAAACGCATGCCATCAATGAATGAATGAAAGGAAAAACTAACTCTTAGAAAATAACACATTGATCCCTTCTAATTATTATAAATTATTGGGTAATTCTCACATTTGACAAGTCTATTATGACCGGAGGATCCACGCCAGAATGCATTGCTTTCTTATTAAGAATGGCAGATGATTCCACAGTACAACAGGCATCATAATAATTTGATGTCACCTCAATATCATTACGTCCCAAAACAGTGTCCACGACCAACTCAGAAACATTCCGGCTGTCAAGAGCAGAACCAAGGAAGACTGATCCGTAGCGGGACTTCCTTGAATACTCCAATTGAACATGCACCTGCAAGTGTTTGTTCATCAATTTTCTTGAAGTATATATATATATATATATATATATATACTTCAACGCCAAAAATTAAATAGAGATTTCTATAATTGAGAAAACAACATATCAAAAATAATTCTCATGCATACTTGACGCCCAATAAGGTGTGCTCTCACAAAATCCTTGGCTTCATCGGCATATGCCTCCGGTTCTAGTACTCCATCACCACCCAATTTTGGAAACCTAATACTGGAAAGATAAACTTCGTACTCTTGTTCAGCTACAGCTACAATGATATGGTCCCTACTTACAATGTTCACAACCTGGAAGAAAACAAAAATCAATTACACATTGGAATAGGCGTACATACAGATGACAAAAGCATAATTGAGCGGTATAAATTTTCATAATAATCATTAATTTTTTAAAAACTACGTACCGTTCCTATGAGATACTGGGCTTCATAGTCTTTCCCAACAATTGATCTTCCTTCCTTAGCCTCATAATACGCATTTGTCAGCTCCCTCTTCTCATTAATCGTCATCATATACAACCTAATTGCTCTCCTCTCTCTGAACTCTCTCTCTTGCGTTGATCGAATGAATAATGGTTGTGTTGTGCCAAGGGTTTTGTCCTTTTTATAGGCGATCACCCTAGACTTTAATTAAATCACCAACCCTAATTCTAATATGGGGCAAAAAAAAAATTTTGGGAAACTAGAGACAAAGTTTCCTAATCCTGCAATAGAAGAAGGCACGTTTTTGTACCCCAACAAAAGAGGAGAAGAATGCACGTGTGACTTGCGTAATAAGAAAATATTAAATTCTTTAATGTTAAATAAGAAATAATTATGTCAGGAAAATAATATCTTAATGGAGTCCTATTTGTGTTATGGTCAAAGATAAAATAAGAAATTAAATCCAAATCCTGCCAAAAAGAAACTTTTCTTGAGATTAGCTTGAAATCAGGGATTAATAACAAAGGAAAGCCTAACCAAATAAAAGGGGATGATTGATAGCTCGAAATCAAGGGCTGGGATTAATAGGAAAAAGTTACAAAACATAAAGTTAATGTGTAAAATATAAAAGTCGATGGCATATATATATTTGTAATTGAGTTAATAATATTGCGATATTACCTCACCGATCCGGAGCCTTTACATCTAGCATTGGTGCACCCTATAGATTAATCTAATGTGTTTTAATTGTATTTAGACTAAAACTAGAATGCACCCTATCTTATCGGATCAAATCCTCTCCTAACATTGTTCACCTTTCAATCACAAAATAACCAAATTAAATAAATACCCACCATGAACTATAACATCGTCTATCTCTGCCTAGTACGATTTTCTTTTTATGAGAACCAATTCAAATATCAGATTTAAGTCAAATTACAAAAGCCATTATTTCATTTCGATTGTGTTCTGTGTGAGTACTCATAGCATAGGAAATTGAAAAAAAAAACTATTTTTGGGATCTCCCATTAGGAGATCAAGCAAGAGACGAATACCCAACACTCTATATTTACAAATCCCCAAATTGGAAACCCAACACAAATTGTAATATAAATCTTAATTTCAATTCATTGAAAAAGCAACAAGGCCGGTCCTGAGTTCTCAAAGGCCTAGGGCGAAAGTTTAAAGTTTGCTCATGTACATGCACATTAATCACTAAAACTGTAGTTTATTTATTTAATTTATAATAAACGCAATTAATAACAATAAAAATCTCAACAATCACCACAACAAACTTACAAGATTTTTTTTTACATAGGAACATAGAGGCAAGAGCAATAAAGAAATAAAAATATGATCAATGTACACTCAAGCATGAAAAGATTCTACTTTAATAATTTAACTATAATCAGAGAACAATAACACCTGATTTTTGAGATTTTTTCCCTTCAAATATAATCAAATAAAACTAAACTAAACATTCAAAGCTCATATAAAATTTATTATTAAAAAAACATTCAAAGCTCCTATAAAATTTTTAAAAAAAAACATTCAAAGCAACTTAAAATATAAAAAAAGTCAAGAAAACTAACAACGAAAAGATAGTGAGTAAAATTGCTTGGAAATGGGGTTATTGGGATTCTCTCACCCCATCTCAATGTGCTCGGCTACTGCATGGTAGAATTTCACGCATCATTGTGCAACCATCCACAAGGTGCATCCATCATGATGCAATGTATGAAGATGCAGGCTGTCAAATCTGTGAGGACTTTTCAGAATGTGGTCTCATATTGGGCATCAAAAAACCAAAGGTCGCTACTTTAACACTCTCTTTTTTCCCCAACTTTCTTTCCTGTAGCTTCTTCTAGAGCACAAGAGATACTAAAGCTTTCAGAGCTATTCGGGACGGTAAGTATTTAACTCCTGCACAAATGTTTCATGTAACAACGGAGCCTAAGGTAGTAATGCATATATAATCCTTCATATGATTCATAGCATCAAGACATGGAAGGTGAGGCGTGATATGCCAAGTTGTTGACAACCTTCCAACAGAATTTGCAAAAGAGGTGCACCACTATCATCCAGGCTTTTCTTTAAACCCAAAGAAGTTATTTAAAACCGTTCTTATCATGATTAATTTAATAAAACATGCCATTTAAATGTGTGAAGGCTTCCAAGTGTTTTGGAGACATATTTTTCCAATTTGTTAGCAATTTGGCTTCAACAACTAACACTACAAAGCTACCTCCACTCTTGAGGAGAGCTTGCATTACCTCATTGCACGAATATATTCCATGATTGAGAAACTTGGTCTGAGAGTAAGTTATCAGAGGCGTCAGAAACAATTCACAGATACAAAACTTGGCGCCCTTTCTGTCATTCAAGAAAATAATGATGTCTTCCAATATTCTTTAGAAACTAATAACAACTTTCCCAGTAAAAGCAGTTATCTCCCAACTCATGAAAAAAAAAAAAAGTACAACCTGGGATACAATCTTTCGACCTTAGCATCCAAGGCTTCAAAGGTTTGCTCACGACAATCAAGATATACATCTTTCAAAAATTCTAGAAGGTCCCATACACAATCACCATCATATTTATTTTTCGGATCTTCATAAATTTTTTTGAAGGGAGCCATATCTTCAATTTTATTATTCCACTTTCTATACTCACGGAATGCCCTACCATCTAATATTCTCTTCAACTTACTTTCATTTACAGAGACCCTTATTTCAAAAAAGGACTGCATTCTTTCCTTCGAAGTCATTAAAAATGGATGTTTTTCTAGTTTCTCGATGAATGTACAGTACCTGAAAATAAAAAATAAAAAATAAAAACTAATGTTTGTAAGCCAAATGACATATTATACTTTTTTTCATTCAATTCAATTAGTAACAAAAATAAAATGTTGTAGCACCACTAAACTTACTCATAATTTTCATTGTGGTCAAAGAAATCAAAGAAATAATATTCTTTCCTTTAGCATATTCCTCAGTGCTTTTAAGTCTTTGATTCTCAACATCCTTACTTTTGTAGGATGTATGGTATCTCCGAGGTCTTCAAAATTGCTTTCGACATTAATAATCTTGATTCGATTGGAAACAACAGCATAATTACATGTTTTGTTCAAACCCATATGAAAAAAATCACAGAAATGTATATGTTTAATTGTTCCTAAAAGGTTCCTGCACAATGGATTAAAAAACTTTATCAGCACTAATTATTATACAATACATATTTGAGGCAAAAAGAAAAAAAGATATGAACATATTATACCGAATTGCATCGCACCACCAAGGAGATAGAATAATATGAGAAATCTCAGTTCTCATTGGCATTACAAAATCCTCATCCATCATTTTGCCTAGAAGTTGATCGAATTGAGGGTAGCACAAAATCCAAATATCTAGTGGTTCATAATAACTCACAAAGTAAGGTTTCAAGAACCCCTCATAATAAGTTAAATTGGAAGTTCGGGTAAATATCTTCTCAGCCAACTCTTCCTGCGATTCAAATATATACATAGAGACACATTTACTGGAGCTGTCCAAAAAGATTGCAGTAGTACGATGGATCTGTACCCAATACTCCTCCAATATGAAAGCACACTCTCTCTAAACTCTCTCTTGGTTTGATCTACTTAATAGCTCTGCAGTGCCAAGGGTTCTGTCCTTTCTTTATAGGGAATCTCCTAGACTTCAATTTTCAAGAACCCTAATTCTAATTGACCGGAAAAAAATTTGGAAAACTGGAAACAAAGTTTCCTAATCAAATATCCGAAAACTTGCCTAATTAAAAAGATACAACCGTATCCGGAAAATATATTTGTGTCCTACTTAAAGATCAAATAAGAAATTAAATCCAAATCTAGCCAAAAAGAAACTTTTCTTCAAATTAGCTCAAACAACATGAAAATCCCAAAATTATATATGTTATGTTCTAACCGGATTAACCCTATGTGGTTACTATGCTTCTATATTTGTATTACCCTTTTGTGGGCATTTGTATTTACCCTTGTGGCTGATGGTCTTTATGCCTAATTTATGAATACAATCATCGGTTTCTCTCAAATGTTATGCTTGACTTTTAAGCCGGATTTTTCATCTTAGTCAAAATTTTCCTCATTTTGAATCATTTATTATTAATATTGATATAAATTTGGTATATTTTCGAAAATCCTTACTAGTCACACATAATTGAGTGTGAAGAGAAAATTCTACCACAAAATATACCCCCCAAAAATAAGAGGTCTCTTTATCTACCAAAAAAGAAAGAACTAAGATGTCTCTACAATGAAGGCTAAACATGAAATTGTATTTGTTGCTTGTACTACACCGATGTGAGAAACAACTCACTTAAAGGCTAAACTATTCCATAAAAAAATTTCCGACTCCTAGAATCTCTTCTGTTGCTTGTTCTTGGATTGTAACTTTTGCAAGTTCGTGAATGCTCTTTTTTCTGTTACTGGTCGCTATACATGGTTCTCCCAAATCTGCAACAAAATGAATATTATTAACACAATTAGTTAAAAGGAAGACTGCTCAAATCTAAAAAGCTTTGTGAGATGATTAATGGGCAAACGGGTACCATATTTAAGTAGTTTTGCGAGCCCAGCTTCCAGCAGGGGTATTGCCACATGGGTATTTGACTCCAATAAACTTCCCACGAAATATCCATCTTCATCAATAGTCTCCAATAAAACCTGGACAAGAGATACAATTTTATCGAAGCAAAACCAAAACCAAAGGGAAATCAAAGCTACCAGATAAGCGCTAAATAATTACCTCCACCCTTCTATGAACAATGGTTCGCCTCAGTAGTTCAAATGCTTCATCTGAATAGGGCTCCTCATCTTTGGGCAATGTGACACCACAAAGTGAGAAGGCAATCCTCCATGTCTTCTCGTTTGGAATATGTAGTATAATTTTATCCTTCTTGTTCGTGCGGATGACAGATTCCACAACAGCCGGAACTGTCTTGTATTTACCAAGAGACAATAAAAAGATATGATCACAGGCTTTACGAGCTTCCATGCACGTTGCCTGAAACAAACACATAAATGAATAAATGACTGGAAAAAATCATACAAGCACATCCATTGTAATTATTATAAATTATTCGAACCTTCGGCAAGTCTATTATGTCCATGACTAGCGGGACACAGGCCAGAATCCATTCCTTTCTTACCCTCATAATTCCTCATCATATTGCAGTGCAGTATTCTCCAATATGAAAACACCCTCTCTTGCTATTAAAAACTGTCACTTCGCTCTCCTCTCCCTAAACTCTTTGTATACGTGATGTACTTAATTTGATTGAATGAATAATGGCTGTGTTGTGATAAGGGTTAATTAATCAGAAACCCTAATTCTAATATAGTGGAATCAAATTTGGGACCCAAGCTAGACAAAAGGCACTTTGCACCCAAGAGAAAAGCAAAAAAGAAAAAAAGAAAAAAAGGAGAGAAGAATGCGTGCTTGTGGAAGACGGAAGTGTGGAATTAATATCCTAAAACTTAGATAATAAGAAAATATTAAAATTCTAAATTATTTATAAATAAATATATCCATATCATTAAAATAATATCTTAAAGATTATTTGTGTTATGGTTACAGATTAAATAAGAAATTAAATTCAAATCTTTCCAAATAGAAACTTTTCTTGAAATTAGCTCAAGCAACAAGAAAATCCCATAAATATATACAGATACTTCCCTTTTAGTGTTGTACTTGGCTTTTAAGCGTGATTTTCCATCTTGAATTAGTCCATTTTCTTGATTTGAATACTTTATTTTTTAGAGTAATTTACACTAACACTCCTTGAGATTTCTTGTGTTTTCACAAAATCCCCATCAAGTCTCAAAACTGACACAAACACCCGTTGAGGTTTCAGTTTGTTTTCACAAAACCTCTTTTCGTTGATTGTTGGTCCAAAATTGATAAAAATTATGCCAATGACAAAATTAACCTCAGTGAAGTATATGCAATCTAATCTCAAAGGCCAATTTTTTCATTTGGAGAATTTTTATTTGGTATAAAATCATCGATCTTTGGATGAAAAATCAAATGAAAAAGAATTTTGTGAAAACAATTTAAAATCTCGGAGGGTGTTCATGTAATTTCTAAAACCTTAAGAAATTTTGTGAAAAGCCAAAAACCTCAGTTGTAACTCTATTTTTTATCATAAATTTTGAAGAAATAAGGCGGGCTGCCAATAGGAAAAAAAAATATATATATATATATATATATATATATTTCAGGACGTTTTTCTTGTTTCTTATTATTATCGAGGGTCTATGCGGCTCTCTGAATAATATGTCCACAGTAGTCTATTTGAAGCATTCCTGCCAAGCTTTCTTGTCTTGAATTAAACGGAATTGAATAACCCTATGTAGTGAACTTTATTTTTTAACTGATTTGGTGAAATTTAATGTTTTTCTTTGTCAAACTGGTAGTTTTTAATGTTTATTTTTCAACTGATTCGGGTCCCCTATTTTTTTTTTATAAATATTTTATAAATACATATCTTTCCTTGGTAAGAATGTAGTTGAACCATAATTTGCATGATATATACGAATTGGGTTTCTATATCCTTGAAAATTTAGACGAACACATAAATTCATTCTTGGTTTGGCCTTGGATTAGAATGCTAGGGATTTTATAGAAATTTGAGGGAGAAAAAAAAAGGAAGCAAAGATTAAAAGCACTAGTTTCCATCTTTTTGGGGTATAAAACTTGATTAGTTTATAGGGGTGGGTCAATTTGGGTATGTCAGATGTGCCCAGTTGTTATTGGATCCTCTGCATCTCCGTAGTTTGATGGTTTGTTTTGTGTTAATGATTAAACTCAGTATATTAGTTTTCGTACTTCAATTAATGGATTAAACTAATTCGGGAAAGAGTTCAAGAGACAAATGGTGCTTGAGTGGGCGGAAGCCTACACGGATCAAGAGAATACAAACAAAGGAAGCACTCTAAAGACTTAGACCCCAAACCTCCTCCTCCTTGCAGAACCATCATCAATGGCAGAGAGCTACAACCTACCAGTCTCCAGAATACTAATGGAGATATTGGGCACCGGGTAATAGATGTCAACACAGTGCATGGAGATGGTTGCAGGCAGTTTTACAAGACCAAGTTCCTGAGGCATTCTGAAGAGGGTGAAGGCATAATGTCTCAACAAGGTCAATACTTTTTACAAGGACAAGGTGGAGGAGGTGAAGCAAGAAGCAAATCATTTGGATAAACAAATGGAGGCTTTTGTTGCACTCAGGATAAAGGCTCTAATTCAAAGAGAGACATCAATTCTGCGGTGCCTCTGACAAGTACTAAGTCAAGTGGAGCTGACGCCTCAGGTAAATGCAGAAATAGGATCATTTTGTGCTATATCTGCAAGTATATGCTAGCTAGAAAGAAGACTTGCATGTGTATACATATATAAGCATCTGAAACTGGATGGTTTTCTTTGGGATTAACACTTTATCAGGAGTGGTTAATTGTGAAGTTCTGGTTGATGATCACAGTATAATATCTGTCGATGAGATCATCTAATTAATTCTTAAAAATCAAATTTCCTGTCAAACGTGCAGGAAATGAGTCTACGGATTCGACATCTGACAATGAGAAGCATCAGCGAGAACCGAGCCCCGGTGCTTCAGAAATCAATCCAACCGATATCAACAATTCTAGTAGTGATGGCAGAGAGGTGCTTCGTTTGGCCGCTCAGTTATACTATTTATAAAAAAAAGACCACCGTAAAGCCGAGCGACTATACTATTTATAAAATATAAAAAAGGGGCCTGGCACCTAGAGCCCACTTCGCCATGTGTCAAAAACAGTATAGCCGACCGGCTATACTATCTTTTATAATAAAAACCCGACTGCAGCTAGCGCTCATTTCTCCACGTGTCAAAAATCGTATGGCCGCACGGCTATACTTTTTAATTTAAAAAACCCCACGTGTCAAAAAAAAAATTAATAAAAAACTTTAGTATAGCCGCTCGGCAATACCCATCTTATAAATAAAAACCCATGTAAGTTGAAAACACCGTACATATTTAATTTGAAGATGTTTTTCAAGTCCACAATTTTTAGTATCACTCTATTTTGAAGTGATTTTTTACCATAAATTCCTATAGCTAGAGTATGAAGTTTCAAGACTGATTTGATATAACATTAATATAACTTTCTTTCATGTAGCTTCTTCTAGAGCACAAGAGATACTAAAGCTTTCGGAGCTATTCGGGACGGTAATTATTTAACTCCTGCACAAATGTTTCATGTAACAATGGTGCCTATGGTTTTTTTTTTTTTTTTTGGACTAAACAAACGAAAGCCTAAGGTAGTATTGCATACATAATCTCATATTTGATTTTCATATGTATCCGGCATTTCGAGTTCCTAATCGCCTTCTTCCATTGACCTGAAGAAATATGATATGCCTTCTTGGTGGCAGTTTCATCATTCTTCAATCTGATTATGCCAAGGATGTTGCTCAACCTACACTCACATCAAAAAGGGTCTTCCAAGTATATGGATGTGTTGTGATTGGTAAAGATATGGTTTAACACAAAGATTCCACAACACTGTTTGACAAAGTGAGTTCCCTCACAGCTCTTTTTCTGCATGTTTGTTACATTTTACTCAAAAACATCTGTATTGATTTCAGGTTGACTATTATGCACATCCAGAAAACTACAACTCTGTTTTCCATGAAAAAATTGCCCCTTATGCATATGTAATTGGTATGTTTTACACTTTGCTAAAACCTATTTTGATTTTTTCCATGACAACTAGAACCCTATTTAAGCTTCTGTTATTTCCCCCTTTGGCAGTGAATTGCATGTACTTACTGGGAGAAACAATTTACTAGATATTGGGTACCATATTATCCTCATTTAATTAATAATTTCAATTCTTAATGTTTGTATTAACCAAGGGCATTTTTTGGTATTTTGAATGTTTTACCATTCTTTACCTTTTGCTTTATATATATATAAATAATTTGGGGCCCTACAAATGCGAGGCCCATGGCCATCGACCTCTTGCCCACCCTCAAGGTCGGCACTGACAGGATCAACGGTATTTTTAAGTCCAACTTAGATAATATCAAGCATTATGGTACATATATAATATTTATAATTTGGGGCCCTACAAATGCGAGGCCCATGGCCATCGCCCTCCTTGCCCACCCTCAGGGCCGGCACTGGGTGTGTTGTGCCAAGGGTCCTATCCTCTTTATAGGGAATCACCCTAGGCTTTAAATCTACATCAATTAGGAACCCTAATCCTAATATAGGGACAAAAATTAGGAAACTAGAAACAAAAGTTTCCTCATTTTGAAAATAGAAGGCATTGCACCCAAAGAAAAAAAGAAGAAGGAGAGAATGCACGTGTGGGAAAACACAAGTGCGGAATAACTTGCATAATAAGAAAACATTAAAATCCTAAATTATTTTTAAAAAGTATAACCATATCGGGAAAATAATATCTTAAAGGATTATTTAGGGGTATTTGGTACATGATAAGGGATTTGGAAATGAGGAATCAAATGATTTCTCACGTTTGGTAAGTCCAAACATGGGAAATAGTTGTCTCGCACATGAAAAAATAGGGGAGCAAAAATGAAACCTCTCATCTTCGATTTCATTTTTTGTTCTCATAGTTCAGTGTGTGAGTTTTCCCCTCTCCACCTTCCTAACTTTGACAACAACAAAAAGATAAAATAAGAAATTAAATCCAAATCTTACCAAAAAGAAACTTTTCTTAAAAGTAGCTCAAGCAGCACATGAAAATCCCAAAAATTCTTACATAATTTGCAAAAGAGGTAGTGAAGTACTTTCAAAATGATTTTGTATTGATCACGTGAGATGCATAGAGAATTCTTTGAGAAAATATGAAATTCTCAAAGTTATCTTCTGCCGATCAAGTGTTGTACAAGCATGTACAAGCACCACTAAACTTACTCATAATTTTCATTATTGTAAGAGAAATCAAAGAAATAATCACGCTCAAGCCAAGGAACATTAGGTAACAGTATTATTTTCCTTTATAATATTCCTCAATGCTTTTAAATATTTAATTCTCAACATCCATACTTTTGTAGGTTGTATAGTATCTTCAAGGTCTTCAAAACTGCTTTCAACATCCATACTTTTGTAGGTTGTATAGTATCTT